>NC_047027.1:31725322-31880322 GCF_902652985.1 Pecten maximus | reverse complement strand
AGAACCTTGTAAGGAACTCCCAATTCTATAAATAGATAGATATATAGATAACGTACAGGAAACAGAACCTCGTAAGGAACTCCCAATCCTATAAATAGATATATAGATAACGTACAGGAAACAGAACCTTGTAAGGAAATCGCAATCCTATAAATAGATATATAGATAACGTACAGGAAACAGAACCTTGTAAGGAACTCCCAATTCTATAAATAGATAGATATATAGATAACGTACAGGAAACAGAACCTCGTAAGGAACTCCCAATCCTATAAATAGATATATAGATAACGTACAGGAAACAGAACCTTGTAAGGAAATCGCAATCCTATAAATAGATATATAGATAACGTACAGGAAACAGAACCTTGTAAAGAACTCCCAATTCTATAAATAGATAGATATATATAGATAACGTACAGGAAACAGAACCCTGTAAGGAATTCACAATCCTATAAATAGATATATAGATAACGTACAGGAAATTAGCATACTGCTATAAATACAGGTACTGTCGCGGCAATCCTGTCGTGGAGGTACTACCACAAGAATGGGTTAGTTTGTTATTTCTGGTGGAACATAATGTTCTGTATAGAATAATTGGTTAGGTTATTACATAGATGATTGTATAGGTTTTCCGGTATTGAATTAAACGACATCAATAATTCAATATCTCACAATACTGTTGATACTATACATGTGTAATATTGTCAGAATCTAGCATACGAATCTCATATAACTAACTGAATTTGATGGGAAAAAACGGCGACAATCTCAAATTACTTTCGGTATAGGATACACCAGACAATCGAGCGTTCCATCATACAAACGCCATCTCTCGTGTTCTATGTATATTAAATGGGGTGGGGTGGGGGTAGGGAGAGTGCTGGTAGAGGTCGGGTGGGGATAAAGGGATGGGGGGGAGGGGTTATGATGTAGGGTAAATTGTATAATGATGTAGGGGACGTTACTTAACCATTAAATACAGTTTAATTCACATGATCTACGATGCCCACTCACAAAAACACCGCCGGAAACTAACACTATATAAGACATATTTACCAATCGATCGGTAGAATGTTAAATTTTTGTGTATTTAAAATGTTTGCTGATAGATACTAATTGTTCGTCACCAGAGTTTGATATCGATTTATATGTTTAAATAAAGAAGAATCCATGAAGCGGATGACTTTGTCTTACATTTCAACGCTCGATACAGTCACAACTTTACCACGCCTTCTCTATAAACAGTTTATACAGATAAAGGATCGGTACCCAAGCCCAAGGGCCCAACGCAGAAATTTATATTAGAAGGAGAGTCCTGGTATTTTCTTTCTATTCCACAAAATAATGAAACAATATCAGAAATCAAGTTCACATATATACATGCCGATTATTTTCGTTCAATTTAATTCAATTAAGCTGTTTTAACGGTCCTTTAATTGTTATCGGCATCAGAAACAATGTCTCTAAAATAATTTTATACATGTTGTATTTTTCCTTGAATTACACAAATCCGACTGAACCGGATCGACAAACATAAAAATAAACAAAAGGAATTTCACACTAAGGTGCCAAGCGTTCCACGAACCTAGATCAGGTAAGCAATGTCCATCGGAAGCTTGTTATTCCAACCCGAGTCAGTAGGTTAAGTACAATAGGATTATCGCTGGATTAGGTCCTAAGTTAGAGGATCACGGTATAATAATAGAATTAATCAGCTCTACCAACAAACGTCCATAACGGGCCAGTCTTAACCTCTAACACATAAATACGTCTGTATATCAACAGCTTATATAAAATATCAAATTATAGTTTACTAAATATATTAAACGTTTAAGGTGAAATATAACGATACAACAACACAGATGTATCACAGATATATCCAGTTACTTATAGTTATAAGTGATATATAACTGCACATTTACGTGTGACAATTATATCAAAAATTAGAAATG
The DNA here is from genome assembly GCF_902652985.1 of Pecten maximus. Lineage (NCBI taxonomy): Eukaryota > Metazoa > Mollusca > Bivalvia > Pectinida > Pectinidae > Pecten > Pecten maximus. Next base: position 31,878,364 of record NC_047027.1, on the reverse strand, counting down.
CTATTTATAATCTTATATTTTATTTAATTATTTAGCTAATTGTCAGTATTATATGACATTGCCATAACAGCTTTTAATTTTTTTTGCCGACAAGATTTACTTCTGAACTATATTTTCATTATAAAAATCGTAAATACTCCTGACGAACTGTAGGATAGCTCTGGTCAGTACTGACAATGAATGGACTCTGGTCAGTATCTGACCAGTAATATGACCACTATTGACCAGTAATACGTTACGTCAATATACAAGTATTATGTTATACTTTTCATGGATAAAAGAGTCGATGGCTTATACTGGTCAAGTAATGGTCAACACTTGTACTAACCTGGCCACTGGTCAAACTTAACTGTCAAACGTTATAAATATAAGCGTCAATATTTTAACAATCCTACATACATTCCTGTGTCTATTTTTTTCTATCTCACATCCAACAATGTTTGATATAATGTACATAAAATAAACTCTACCTGCGGCCACATTTGTATAAAACAATGGGTCATTAGGGTCATTCTGATATTTTTTCTTTTTTTTCGTTCTTGAAACCGATAAAGAAGTGACATACCATAGGGCTACGGAGGGATATTTGGGTGGTGACGTACCTGTTAATTAGTATCCTACGTTAGGGTTATTGAGGAACCTTTGGGTGGTGACGTACCTTTTTGGTAATTAGATGTCCTACGTTAGGGTTATTGAGGGACCTTTGGGTGATGATGTACCTGTCTGGTAATTAGAGTCCTACGTTAGGGTTATTGAGGGACCTTTGGGTGGTGACGTACCTGGTGATTAGTGTCCTACGTTAGGGTTATTGATGAACCTTTGGGTGGTGACGTACCTTTTTGGTAATTAGTGTCCTACGTTAGGGTTATTGAGGAACCTTTGGGTGGTGACGTACCTGTCTGGTAATTAGAGTCTTACGTTAGGGTTATTGAGGGACCTTTGGGTGGTGACGTACCTGTTAATTAGTGTCCTACGTTAGGGTTATTGAGGGACCTTTGGGTGATGACGTACCTGTCTGGTAATTAGAGTCCTACGTTAGGGTTAGTGAGGGACCTTTGGGTGATGACGTACCTGTCTGGTAATTAGTGTCCTACGTTAGGGTTATTGAGGGACATTTGGGTGGTGACGTACCTGTTTGGTAATTAGAGTCTTACGTTAGGGTTATTGAGGGACCTTTGGTGGTGACGTACCTGTTAATTAGTGTCCTATCTGAGGGTTATTGAGGGATCTTTGGGTGGTGACGTACCTTTTTGGTAATTAGTGTCCTATCTGAGGGTTATTGAGGGACCTTTAAGTGATGACGTACCTGTCCTGTAATAAGAGTCCCTTCCACTCTCTTCCCGAGTGTCTGATGCCACAGTAGGGGAAGGAGGGCCAGGAACATCCACCCCGACATGTTAACAGTGTAAATAACTCCCGTCAGTGTACGTCTTCAACTCGGAATAAAACTATCCTCAACGTTATACTCAAGGGATCTCTCTTTTTCAGAAGAAACTTGGGACCAAAAATGTCCACCTAGACATGGTAGAAATCACAAGTAATGTCGAAGTCTGCCAATTCCAAAATAGTCCCCGATACTTGGAATTTCAAGAACCGTTCTTTCGTAAGAGGCCTTTAATATTCCTAAGAGGCCGTCCACAGAAGGAACCCGAGCTCGGTAACTTCCTAAATGGTCCAAACGTCTTGAGTACCACCTTGTCCCTGTAGGCCCTTAAAGACATACACAGGGTCCCGTGGGGTCCATTAGGGTCCCTAGAATGACCAGCGTCCTGAAGGTGGTTGTCAGTTTCAGTAATGACCGTTAACACTGTGTAGATCTACTGGGTGTTTGGTCAGCGTGACGGATCAGTGAGCCAATGTGTGTATTTATGGGCCTGAGTCGGGTAAGATTAAGATCAATACGTTGTGACAATACAGTGTTGAAAAGTTCTGTAAATGTGTAACTGTTAATATGTATATAGTTATGTTCACACTTAGTGACACTCACACTTATGGTAGCCTACACAAACCAGTATTTTGGAACCTTTTGCCGGTTTTCTACCCGACAAGTACCCGTTCTTACGTTCTGAAGCCTAACACATGGCAAACGTTTATTTTACAGATTTTAAATCTACCCTCCGTTATGTCCGTTATATATTCTGTTTGGTGGTTGTCATTTGACTTAGATCTAAAATAAGTATATCTCGGACATTAATGACATACTTTACTGTGTGTATAGCACATTTTGAGACATTTATTTTATTTTTATTTCTTTTTTTTGGGGGGGGGGGGGGGGGGGGGGGGTTGAGGGGGTGAGGAGTGTTAAAATTACCTTATTATAATCTAGCCCCCCCCCCCCCCCCCCCCCCCCCAAAAAAAAAACACAACGTCTCCAAATGTTATACACACTAGGGGGGGGAGGTCAAAATACATGTAGACTGTAACTAATATTATCAAGTCCCTGCGGTACAGACCTACGCCGAAATACGAAAGATTTATATCAGAATAATTAGAAAACTGCGTATTGCTGTATTGCTGTATTGCTGTATTGCCGTATTGCCGTATTGCTGTATTGCTGTATTGCTAAATCCTTTAACCAAACACTTCTCAGTTTTATGGAGAACGGATACTAGATATTAGTGAATGCATTTTTTTTAATTTATCGATGTATTTTGAAATCGACATTTCTAATTATCATATTATTTTTGTGAATGCACCTCTGGTTACATACATTGTACACTAATTATCAAATGAGTTTTTAAAGATTTTCCTTTTAAAACAACTGGTCACATAACAGTGAACATTTTTTCTATGAGGCCATCTTTAAAATATCTTGGTGGGATGTAGCCTGAAGAGGGGGTTTTACATATGGGTAGGTAGGTAGTGCCGATTTAGTTTTTTATTCAGTTCTTGAAACAGATTTTCAACCTTCAATACAAAAACAAACCAGAATATAAACTGTTTGGAAATCATTATTTATTATACAAAAGAAACACACACCAAGCTAATTTGGGTTTGCGAGACTATTTTCAACTTGAAAAGCAACTTTTGGACATAAATATCCGGAACGTTCAAGTCAATAAAAAACAAAAACAAAACAAAAAGCGTTTTTTATTCCTCACGTTTAAATTTTTTGGCTGAAAGAACTCAAATACCGGGGTAAGATATTAATCCAGATTACGTCAAACATCATTTTAGTCGAATTATTACCTAATTGTGTTAGTTCCTCGCCCACGTGATAATATTTATATATAATCACGTTTGAGTGTTGATAGGACTTTAAACATACAAAGTTGACAGCCGTTAGACTTGCCAGAGTCCGTGTAAGAAGCACTATGTAAGTGTTACGTCATCAGTTTGAAAATGAAATATCAATATACACTTCGTCAATCCATATTGAAAACAAAAAACAAACAAACAAACAAAAACAGGAGGCGGATGAGTTTCGTTTCGCCGAGATTTAGGGGCTACATGACCACAACCCCTTTGGGGGCTACGTGATCATACCCCCTTTGGGGGCTACATGACCATATATCCTTTGGGGGCTACATGACCATATCCCCTCCCTCCCTTTGTTATATTTAGTTGAGATTGGCTTTAGTCCACAGGAAACTATATATAATATATCTACTTAATCGAACATAGAATTGTATAATTACGTCTTTAACTATGTTCAACCACATATCTCTTTTTAAATACGCGAATACGATAAGCAAATACAATTTTGTCACCGTACAGATTGACAGATTATATTTACAAAAATATCCCGATATAAAATGACATCATACATCAACTGTAGATCTGATATCATACCTGACTAAGGTAGCGTTATCTCCGATAGGTCCCATCCAAAGTTCAGATACACCGGCTGTCCGATAGCGCCCCTCTAGACCTTCCCTGTTTACAGGGATGACGTCACGCCTTTACCGACACGTGTGGAATAATAGCTCGTGAGGAAGTGAAACAGGAATCGTCAATCACACGTGGAACTGTAAGTATCACCCTCCCTGAATGTGTGTAGGACTTTCGTTCCCTTTAAAAGGTGTCGGCGTCCTACCGGCCGAAGGGAATATCTACTATACACGAGCTATATTTGACAATACCGTACCTGGTATCTGATGTAAGTTTGTTTTACGTAATTCAGTAATTTGTGTCTTGTTTACGTCTACTTACTGTCGCTGTTATTACATTCATTGATCACGTGACATAAATTACATACATGAACCACTTGACATAAAATACATACTAGTGTACCACAAACAATGTACAGATTATGTTATATTACCCGACATGATAATATATTACAGTCCGTACCCGTCAGATAACACAGTATCTGTGATGACACGTTTGTTAAACTGTCTGAAGGCAGTTGTCTGTTACGTCCATCTGTCTCTTCTTGATTCCATCCTCTGTTTAATGTACCGACAATGATTTAAGTTTTTTTTTTTTTAATTTGTATTCGTTAAACATTATATACCTTTGTCGTACGTATGATAACAACATTTACTGTAATACACATTGTTATGTACACGTATTACAGATGTTAGGACAGCGATCGAGTAAATATGATCCCATGGAAACACGAATAGGTCTTTTGTCAATTTCATACAATGTCAAACATTACATAATTAACGCTATCATCACCATATAAAAGTTTGCTTTTTGTCTTTGAATTAAAAGTGCATTCCAAAACAAATCGTATTCATCCATTATAGATATCTAATAAGGAAAGTAAAGTTCTGCTGCCCAATAGTTCCTCTGACCTAACGCAGACATGTAAATATTATAACATGAATTTGTAGTACAATATCAGTTCCAGTGATATCACTTTTTTCAGATAGCTCCCATGTTTGTTTGTACGACAGGACACTGTGTTTGTTAAGACTTTGCGGTGTTATTTTTGTAATTTACCGGGCTTTCTTATAATTTATTTGGGTTGTAACTTTAAAATAAAACTATATTTCTAAACTTTATACCTTGAAATACTTTTCAATGCACTGCAGATCCAGTTTGTTCAGGTCTTCAACTGATGATAATATCTTTTATTTTGGAAAGATTAAAATATTTTGCATTGACCAAAAGCCGATGTACACTCTGCAAAATAATTTTGTAGTTTATTAAGCGTTCATGTCAGTTTGATAGACAAGTTTATGACGTAGTCGCTTCCTTAGGACATTGTATCAAACAATATCACGCTTTCACACAATACGTCATCACTCTAATTTTCAGATTGATAATATCATGGCTGAGACTTACACGATTCTGTTTTCCTGTACCCTGTGTATGCTGCTTAGCTTGGCGACTTCGGGATACCCCGGGTGTTATCCTCAGGATATAAACACAATTAATTGTACTTCCGGTAATATTACGTCATTTCCGTCCAGAGAGGATATCCCATACGATGTAAGAGATATAGATTTATCCGGTAACCAGCTGGTCCACATCCCACATATTAACATTTCCAAACCAACAGCACTGGAGAGACTAAATCTATCCCGGAACCACATCACGTCCGTCAGTCAGAACGCCTTTAAAGACCTCACAAGTCTGGACACATTGGACCTCTCCTTCAACCTTCTACGGGGATCAGCTCTCATTGACATGCAGTACCGCCTCGTCATGAGTGAGTTCCATAGTCTGCGCGTGCTGATCCTGAGGGGGAATCCTCTCGGGATGATCGAGCGTCTTACATTCCGGGATTTCGGATATTATCGACTTGAAGAGTTAGACTTGTCCTACTGTGCCATATCTACCCTAAAACATCTCGCTCTCGAGAATCTGTCGAGACTTCGTGTGCTTGATCTTAGTCACAATAGCCTTGCGACCTTTGACACTGCTGCGTTTGCCGGGGTCACGCATCTTCATAGTCTCGATCTGAGTTACAACAAGCTTACAGAAATTGACGATATGCACCTGACACTGTCGTCAAGACTACGTTTTATTAATCTGGACAACAATAGGATCACGGCCATAGCAGATAATGCGTTCTCGGGGGTGACAGGTTTAGAACGCCTCGGTCTGAGGAACAACCGGCTACACCGGATCACAAAGTTGTCTCTACCAACAGACATGCGCAGAGCGCCGGAACTCAACAACAACCCTTGGTCGTGTGATTGTCACATGAAGTGGGTCACTTCCGACTCTTACATCCAGAGTCTCAACGCTTCCATCGCGTGAGTATTAGTGATAAGTCACTGTTCTGCTTCCTGGCGGGAAAAAGCAATACATACAAGCGTCCTGGTTTAGTAAACTGTACGAGTATGTACTGTTTTAGTAAACTGTACGAGTATGTACTGGTTTAGTAAACTGTACGAGTATGTACTGGTTTAGTAAACTGTACGAGTATGTACTGTTTTAGTAAACTGTACGAGTATTGCCATAACACACATGTCAAGGTTATTTCCATTCTATGTAGAACATGTATATGATACGATAAGCAGTCTGGTCTCTCATACTACAAAAAGAACCTTTTTGGGCCATTATAAACAGTCTAGTATGTCTTACTATCAATAAATAAACCGCTCGGGGCCATCTTAAATAGTTTGGTCTGTTATACTTTTTATTCTTTCTCAAAATACTCTCATTTGTTCTTACCCAGGAATCAAACAGTCGGATAAAACATTGAATTAATTGGTATACTGATTCTGGTAGTTTTCTGTTTGTAATGAAATATTCGGGGGCACATTCTTTCGTGGTTTCAAGCTTGTTTCGTTTAAATTTCATAAAAAACAAGTAATAATGTGGTATAGATTGGTTGTATTTATTTTATGATTCTACGATCAACCACGAAAACCCCAAATATTGATACACCACGCATATTTAATATGATGCAGTTTTTGGCGGACTACGGCGTCAATTTGCTTCAGTTTGTTATTGCACTTAAAATCATTTCTATTGGATAAATGCCTTCCGTTCGACCAATCATTATCGCTGATCAAAAACACGCAAACACAAAATACCCGTAACTGTTATCTCGACACAATCAGCTAATATGTCTTAAGGTTGATGTCCGTATTTTACAGGTGTAACTATCCATCAAGACTCCGAGGGATGGAGATCTTCGATATCGATGACGCAGACTTGGCGTGTCCGATGTCCATGTTAAGCGTTTTAATGACCCTACTGATAACGCTCGCCATCATCATCGTTTTCGGAGGTTTATTCATGTTGCTCTACCACAAGCGTGCGAATTTGACATTTTGTAAAAGGTCAGAGGTAAAAGGTCAATACGTCGCAGTGTATTCACATGACAGAGACCATGCAACCGTGACCTTTGACATGGAACCGACGTTTGACAAATCAGATCTTGAGAAACAAGCTGATTCGGAAGTGTATGCCTAACTGATATACTAACTCTGGTTAATTAAGAAAATGTGAAATTTGAAATTGCTGCAACAGCAGAGAAAGATTTCACGAGGAACTCGATATAAAGATGACTTAGTATTTTTTGTAGTATTTATTTACATTGTGTTGTCCATACCTGTGGTGAAGGTATACAGTATCATTACGTGTGTAATATCATCAAACCTCTGGTCTCCAATACATTTCCAGCACATTGTGTGTGGACGAGCAGAACTAGAATATCATGTCTCAGCTGGAACAGAGAAAAACTTCCATTTTTTAAATCGTGGACATGTTAACTTCATCTTCAAACTTGACCTGATTCTATTAATTTTGTCAACGTGATCTTTTTTTTTTTTTTTTACAAATTTGCCAGGTTTACTACAGAAATGTAGAAATAAATTGTCGCTCAATACAGATGTTTATAGTGTTTATCAGAGTTTTGTTTACAGGAACGAACTCGTCAATAACACACATGTAAGAACAAGACAAACAACAAATGTATTGAGGCCACACTGAAGGAGAAGGCATGTTTCTATCAAGAAATAGGGAACCATAATCATCTCTTCTCAGTTGTAGGCAGTCTCTGTTGGGTTCGTTGTAAATAAAGATTAACGTTGAAGAGTCTGTGTTTCTTCGATATAAAGTTCTTGTGTTGTATAAGATTCATTAAAACACATTTTATTGTCACAAAAAGCACACACACACACAAAGCAAAAAAAAAAAAAAAAAAAAAAACTTAAACCACATAATCATCCAGAGGAGTCTACATGATAAACACGAAATAATATCTAGAGATGACGCCACTTTGTATGTACATTTTGTATTAAATCAATTATCTTGTCCCCATATTCAAAATACTTTAGAGGTTGCAAATTATATAAATCTGGTGTAATACATTTTTTGAAAGCTTCAATTGAATGTGTAGATATAATATATGTAGTCCATTCCATCAACGAAGGTTTGGTGGTAAAAAGAAGGAATTTGTAATAGAAAGTCTGTAGTTTTGAATTTCAAAATGATAATTATTTCTAGGAGGATATGGTGTATTTTGTTCAAATGTATGGGGTAGAAAAATTCTGGTGTTGAATTAACTGAAATTTTCTTCTTTTACGTCTCTCAGACGTATTCCTAATCCAGTTTCCAAATACAGAGCATCACTATTTGCCAGGGAAGGTAAACCAGTTATGATTCTAACCAATTGTATTCAAAAACATCATAGTCACCCCATGGCTCAATACCGTATTCCAATACTTATAAGATAAAAGTTTTGTATGTTATAGTAGGGTATCTCGTTTGAGTATCAACTTCAATTTTCTAAGAAAATCAATCGTCGAGCGGATTTTCGGTATTCAAACATACAAATAAAATTATATTTGCCTTAATGAAAGATAGTAAGTATTTTAATTTCTGTTTGAGAACATATGTATTATTTGATGAGATGTTCCTGTCTGATACGTCGCAGTGTGTTGAATCCCGTTGTAAATTATAAATGATTATACAGGAAATTATTTCATCAAACATTTATATATGAAGGGTTCGGAGAATAATAATAAAGTTGATTAAAATACAGATTATCATTATACACTACGTTAGGTAACTCTGACCATGTAGCGTTATCCTTGTAAGGGTTACCTCCCCTCCCACTTCATCTGACAAGACTGGTCGTTACTTAGAATGTAGTTAATCAGTTTATTTCTTACAAAACAAAACAAAAACAAACAAAGAAGAAAAAAAAACGAAAAAAGGACACACCCATCAAAACAAGAAAAAAAGACAAAAAAAAAAGACAAAAAAAACCAGAAAACAAGAAATATCTTTAAAAAAGATAAACGGCATAGTTGTTATGCTCGTGGTTACATGTAAAACTGCTGGTGAAATAAATAAACGAACTAATTCGTTTCAGCACGGATAACAAAATTATATCAGTTTGAATCATTTTTGGTGATAATAAGACTGCATTTGAATCAGGAATATGATGTTATCAATGTGTCATTTAAAAAGATACATCCACTTATTAAGCTTAATTGCATTCAATCTTAACTTTGTTTCGTTTTTAACTGCATATCTGCATTTTGCGTTTTCCGCTACACTGACATACGTGTATCACATACTTCATCTTCACCAGTAACGCCACCTGCCGCGTCATATCAGGGGCCAAAAGAATAGTATACGGCTATGCCGAAAAAGCAAAAATCAAACAAATAGCACTTTCACCGGTCACCAAGGCGGTGGGTGGAGGATAGACAACATCCAGTATATAAATCATAAACACGTATTCATGTAACAATGTAAATACGCTGTGATTTTACGGCAAATTCGGGAACCGGGTTGTTCTTATAATCAGCTATTGAATGTCGATACTCGGGCCAAATTTCAAATAAATAACTTAAATAATTTATAATAAATTCTTAGTAAACATCCGATCGCTGACCTCCGTACTGTCGTGTCATTTTCTTAACTTTTCGGCAATTTTGGAAAAATATTCGAAAAATGAATGATTCAGGAGGACTTGTACCGCTTAAACGCAAAGTTTACATAGAACTGCCATACAGTTATACTAAGAAGTGTCTATAGGATACAATAGGGCCATTATTTACAAATCGACTTCGTTTGAAACTTTAAATGCAAACGACGGTTGTGAATAGTATTACATATATTTCAATGGTTGGAAATGTAAATACGGCATACAGGGGGATATTTCAATGGTTGGAAATGTAAATACGGCATACAGGGGGGTATTTCAATGGTTGGAAATGTAAATACGGCATACAGGGGGGTATTTCAATGGTTGGAAATGTAAATACGGCATACAGGGAGGTATTTCAATGGTTGGAAATGTACCAGTTAGATATCATTTAAGCATCTGAATGATTTTCCCTTTAACAGCCTTCCTGTTTTGCTTAGAGATGTTTATAATGTCTAAGTCTAATAAGAACATTTGTGATTATTGAAATGTAGATTTTTATGTGTGTCATTTATGTGATATTATTGACAACTTTCATTTACATTTCGAGGTAAACAGAATTACCGTGTACGTTTTATGGAGACATATCCTGTCAAACCATTGTCTTGGTTTTGTCTTATAGACGTTTGTGAACATATATGATCCACGAGTTCTCCAGAAACACGCATTATTTGGCAGGTTTTGTCAAAGTTAGCATATTGTGTGTCAAAATCAAGATCCATAGATGACATGATACATAGTACCCACTGACCGAGTTACTTCTGTACGTTACAGGGATTTACAGGCTTGTTAACGTATCACTGGATAACGTAACTCAAAATGAACTTATCTAATTGGCTAGATTTATTACAAATGAGAAAATTAATTCACAATACTGATGTCCATTCTGTTTTACCATGTATCATTGTTATCCATTTGTTAATGCTCACATTCTCTGCACTGTACAGTTTCCGAGAATAAACAATTGTCATTTACATTGTCATTGGATTTACTATTAAGCTCCTTAAAACACGTGCATCTCGCGTACATTTTTCTCTCATAATAAACTCAATGTATTACAGCATACTATAATTTTTTCGGACAGAACAAATCGTTTTCATCCGAACAACAGTAATTTGATATTTGCGACGAGAAAATTTAGATGCGGCCATTTTCTACAACTCCTTGCCATTCTTCTATATAATAAACAGTGAGTTAATTAAAATCATCTAAACGTCCGATAATGACCCCCTAACACTACCGAGGTTTACCACTTCAATGATCGCTGTTCTAATAGCGACTTCCCTCCCTCGGGAGTTGTACATCAATGTCTACACTTTGGCTGTTCCGATGACGGACGTACTCCCCCGGGACCATATCACGGGTCATCAGAAGTATTTGGCTGAGGTACTGAGGGTCAACACAAATAAACTACAAGATGTTGTTGTTGACTTTCCTTTAATTTATTGTTACTTAAATAACGGTAAATAAACAGTCAGCGATGTACACGTGCACACGTTCAAATCCAATTAATTTTACGTCTAATGAGCCCGGTAATAGGAGGGAAATACAGTATATTGAAGTTTCCGGTATCAATCGTGTGTCCAACGGCCCCAGGAACCGGTTAAAACAGTTTTCATGACCCCTTGACACATATATTTGATTAATTCTTTGTAATACTCTTAGCAATTGATTTGGTTGAACTTCAAATTCAATAAAATTGAAAAAAAAATACAGTGAAAGCAGTTCATAATAAATTTGTCTCAAGACCTATTGAGGTTTATACCCCCATACACCTCAACATAACATTATTCAATCCTTAATTAAAGAAAAGCAAATAGCTTTCTCTCTGTACTACCACAGGGACCTGAGAATGTCTTTATTTTTACATATCTTCGTATGTACAGTGTAGTTTAAGACATTCTAAATTCGATAAAAAATTACGTCTCGGTTGTTTTCTAACCATAGAACCGCAATAAGATCAGTACAACCTAACGAATTATCACACTCCTGTGTAGGATAGGCCCAAATACACTTAGAGTGTTACAATTATCACACCCCTGTGTAGGATAGGCCCAAATACACTTAGACTGTTACAATAATCACACCCCTGTGTAGGATAGGCCCAAATACATTTACACTGTAACAATTATCACACCCCTGTGTAGGATAGGCCCAAATACACTTAGAGTGTTACAATTATCACACCCCTGTGAAGGATAGGCCCAAATACATTTACACTGTTACAATTATCACGCCCCTGTGTAGGATAGGCCCAAATACACTTACACTGTCACAATTATCACACCCCTGTGTAGGATAGGCCCAAATACACTTACACTGTAACAATTATCACACCCCTGTATAGGAAAGGCCCAAATACACTTAGACTGTTACAATTATCACGCCCCTGTGTAGGATAGGCCCAAATACACTTATACTGTTACAATTATCACACCCCTGTGTAGGATAGGCCCAAATACACTTACACTATTACAATTATCACACCCCTGTGTAGGATAGGCCCAAATACACTTACACTATTACAATTATCACGCCCCTGTGTAGGATAGGCCCAAATACACTTAGAGTGTTACAATTATCACACCCCTGTGTAGGATAGGCCCAAATACACTTACACTATTACAATTATCACACCCCTGTGTAGGATAGGCCCAAATACACTTACACTATTACAATTATCACGCCCCTGTGTAGGATAGGCCCAAATACACTTAGACTGTTACAATTATCACGCCCCTGTGTAGGATAGGCCCAAATACACTTACACTGTAACAATTATCACACCCCTGTGTAGGATAGGCCCAAATACACTTAGACTGTTACAATTATCACACCCCTGTGTAGGATAGGCCCAAATACACTTACACTGTTACAATTATCACACCCCTGTGTAGGATAGGCCCAAATACACTCATACTATTACAATTATCACGCCCCTGTGTAGGATAGGCCCAAATACACTTAGACTGTTACAATTATCACACCCCTGTGTAGGATAGGCCCAAATACACTTAGACTGTTACAATTATCACGCCCCTGTGTAGGATAGGCCCAAATACACTCATACTATTACAATTATCACGCCCCTGTGTAGGATAGGCCCAAATACACTTAGACTGTTACAATTATCACACCCCTGTGTAGGATAGGTCTAAATACACTTATACTGTTACAATTATCACACCCCTGTGTAGGATAGGCCCAAATACACTTAGACTGTTACAATTATCACACCCCTGTGTAGGATAGGCCCAAATACACTTACACTGTTACAATTATCACACCCCTGTGTAGGATAGGCCCAAATACACTTAGACTGTTACAATTATCACGCCCCTGTGTAGGATAGGCCCAAATACACTTATACTGTTACAATTATCACACCCCTGTGTAGGATAGGCCCAAATACACTTACACTGTAACAATTATCAAGCCCCTGTGTAGGATAGGCCCAAATACACTTACACTGTAACAATTATCACACCCCTGTTAGGGGCCATAATCGAGGTGATCAGAAGGGAAGGGGCTCGTCAGTAATGTTAGGGGTCACAATCGAGGAGGGACTCGTCAGTGATGTTAGGGGTCACAATCGAGGAGATCAGAAGGGAAGGGGCTCGTCTGTGATGTTAGGGGTCACAATCGGGGAGATCAGAAGGGAAGGGGCTCGTCAGTGATGTTAGGGGTCACAATCGGGGAGATCAGAAGGGAGGGGACTCGTCAGTGATGTTAGGGGTCACAATCGAGGAGATCAGAAGGGAAGGGGCTCGTCAGTGATGTTAGGGGTCACAATCGAGGATATCAGAAGGGAAGGGGCTCGTCAGTGATGTTAGGGGTCACAATCGAGGATATCAGAAGGGAAGGGGCTCGTCAGTGATGTTAGGGGTCACAATCGAGGATATCCGAAGGGAAGTGACTCGTAAATGATGTTAGGGGCCACAAATGAGGAGATCAGAAGGGAAGGGGCTCGTCAGTGATGTTAGGGGTCACAATCGAGCAGATCAGATGCGAAGGGGCTCGCCAGTGATGTTAGGGGTCACAATCGAGGATATCAGAAGGGAAGGGGCTCGTCAGTGATGTTAGGGGTCACAATTGAGGAGATCAGAAGGGAAGGGGCTCGTCTGTGATGTTAGAGGTCACAATTGAGGAGATCAGAAGGGAAGGGGCTCGTCTGTGATGTTAGGGGTCACAATTGAGGAGATCAGAAGGGAAGGGGCTCGTCTGTGATGTTAGGGGTCACAATTGAGGAAATCAGAAGGGAAGGGGCTCGTCAGTGATGTTAGGGGTCACAATTGAGGAGATCAGAAGGGAAGGCGCTTTTCAGTGATGTTAGGGGTCACAATCGGGGAGATCAGAAGGGAAGGGGCTCGTCAGTGATGTTAGGGGTCACAATCGGGGATATCAGAAGGGAAGGGGCTCGTCTGTGATGCTAGGGTCACAATCGGGGATATCAGAACGGAAGGGGCTCGTCAGTGATGTTAGGGGTCAAACTCGAGGAGATCAGATGCAAAGGGGCTCGTCAGTGATGTTAGGGGCCAAAATCGAGGACATCAGAAGGGAAGGGGCTTGTCAGTGATGTTAGGGGCCACAATCGAGGAGATCAGAAGGGAAGGGACTCGTCAGTGATGTTAGGGGTCACAATCGGGGATATCAGAAGGGAAGGGGCTCGTCTGTGATGCTAGGGGTCACAATCGGGGATATCAAAAGGGAAGGACTCGTCAGTGATGTTAGGGGTCACAATCGAGGAGATCAGATGCGAAGGGGCTCGTCAGTGATGTTAGGGGCCAAAAGTGAGGTGATCAGAAGGGAAGGGGCTCGTCAGTGATGTTAGGGGCCACAATCGAGGATATCAGAAGCGAAGGGGCTCGTCAGTGAAGTTAGGGGTCACAATCGAGGATATCAGAAGCGAAGGGACTCGTCAGTGATGTTAGGGGTCACAATCGAGGAGATCAGAAGCGAAGGGGCTCGTCTGTGATGTTAGGGGTCACAATCGAGGAGATCAGAAGCGAAGGGGCTCGTCAGTGACGTTAGGGGTCACAATCGAGGAGATCAGAAGGGAAGGGACTCGTCAGTGATGTTAGGGGTCACAATCGAGGAGGGGCTCGTCAGTGATGTTAGGGGTCACAATCGAGGAGATCAGAAGGGAAGGGGCTCGTCAGTGATGTTAGGGGTCACAATCGAGGAGATCAGAAGGGAAGGGGCTCGTCAGTGATGTTAGGGGTCACAATCGAGGAGGGACTCGTCAGTGATGTTAGGGGTCACAATCGAGGATATCATAAGGGAAGGGGCTCGTCAGTGATGTTAGGGGCCACAATCGAGGAGATCAGAAGGGAATGGGCTCGTCAGTGATGTTAGGGGTCACAATCGAGATCAGAAGCGAAGGGGCTCGTCAGTGATGTTAGGGGTCACAATCGAGGAGATCAGAAGGGAAGGGGCTCGTCAGTGATGTTAGGGGTCACAATCGAGGATATCAGAAGGGAAGGGGCTCGTCAGTGATGTTAGGGGTCACAATCGAGGATATCAGAGGGGAAGGGGCTCGTCAGTGATGTTAGGGGTCACAATCGAGGAGATCAGAGGGGAAGGGGCTCGTCAGTGATGTTAAGGGTCACAATCGAGGAGATCAGATGCGAAGGGGCTCGTCAGTGATGTTAGGGGACACAATCGAGGAGATCAGAAGGGAGGGGACTCGTCAGTGATGTTAGGGGACACAATCGAGGAGATCAGAAGGGAAGGGGCTCGTCAGTGATGTTAGGGGTCACAATCGAGGAGATCAGATGCGAAGGGGCTCGTCAGTGATGTTAAGGGTCACAATCGAGGAGATCAGATGCGAAGGGGCTCGTCAGTGATGTTAGGGGACACAATCGAGGAGATCAGAAGGGAGGGGACTCGTCAGTGATGTTAGGGGACACAATAGAGGACATCAGAAGGGAAGGGGCTCGTCTGTGATGTTAGGGGTCACAATCGAGGATATCAGAAGGGAAGGGGCTCGTCAGTGATGTTAGGGGTCACAATCGAGGATATCAGAAGGGAAGGGGCTAGTCAGTGATGTTAGGGGTCACAATCGAGGAGATCAGAAGGGAAGGGGCTAGTCAGTGATGTTAGGGGTCACAATCGAGGATATCATAAGGGAAGGGGCTCGTCAGTGATGTTAGGGGTCACAATCGAGGAGATCAGAAGGGAAGGGGCTCGTCAGTGATGTTAGGGGTCACAATCGAGGAGGGACTCGTCAGTGATGTTAGGGGTCACAATCGAGGATATCAGAAGGGAAGGGACTCGTCAGTGATGTTATGGGCCAAAATCGAGGAGGGACTCGTCAGTGATGTTAGGGGTCACAATCGAGGAGATCAGAAGGGAAGGGGCTCGTCAGTGATGTTAGGGGTCACAATCGAGGAGGGACTCGTCAGTGATGTTAGGGGTCACAATCGAGGATATCAGAAGGGAAGGGGCTCGTCAGTGATGTTAGGGGTCACAATCGAGGATATCAGAAGGGAAGGGACTCGTCAGTGATGTTATGGGCCAAAATCGAGGACATCAGAAGGGAAGGGGCTAGTCAGTGATGTTAGGGGTCACAATCGAGGAGATCAGAAGGGAAGGGGCTCGTCAGTGATGTTAGGGGTCACAATCGGGGAGATCAGAAGGAGCTTGTCAGTGATGTTAGGGGTCACAATCGAGGATATAAGAAGGGAAGGGGCTCGTCAGTGATGTTAGGGGCCAAAATCGAGGACATCAGAAGGGAAGGGGCTAGTCAGTGATGTTAGGGGTCACAATCGGGGAGATCAGAAGGAGCTTGTCAGTGATGTTAGGGGGTCACAATCGAGGAGGGACTCGTCTGTGATGTTAGGGGTCACAATCGAGGATATCAGAAGGAGCTTGTCAGTGATGTTAGGGGTCACAATCGAGGAGGGACTCGTCTGTGATGTTAGGGGTCACAATCGAGGATATCAGAAGGGAAGGGGCTCGTCAGTGATGTTAGGGGGTCACAATCGAGGAGATCAGAAGGGAAGGGGCTCGTCAGTGATGTTAGGGGTCACAATCGAGGAGGGACTCGTCAGTGATGTTAGGGGTCACAATCGGGGAGATCAGAAGGGAAGGGACTCGTCAGTGATGTTAGGGGTCACAATCGAGGAGGGACTCGTCAGTGATGTTAGGGGTCACAATCGGGGAGATCAGAAGGAGCTTGTCAGTGATGTTAGGGGTCACAATCGAGGATATCAGAAGGGAAGGGGCTCGTCAGTGATGTTAGGGGCCAAAATCGAGGACATCAGAAGGGAAGGGGTTAGTCAGTGATGTTACGGGTCACAATCGAGGAGGGACTCGTCAGTGATGTTAGGGGTCACAATCGGGGAGATCAGAAGGGAAGGGGCTCGTCAGTGATGTTAGGGGTCACAATCGGGGAGATCAGAAGGAGCTTGTCAGTGATGTTAGGGGTCACAATCGAGGATATCAGAAGGGAAGGGGCTCGTCAGTGATGTTAGGGGTCACAATCGAGGAGGGACTCGTCAGTGATGTTAGGGGTCACAATCGGGGAGATCAGAAGGAGCTTGTCAGTGATGTTAGGGGGTCACAATCGAGGAGGGACTCGTCTGTGATGTTAGGGGTCACAATCGAGGATATCAGAAGGAGCTTGTCAGTGATGTTAGGGGTCACAATCGAGGAGGGACTCGTCTGTGATGTTAGGGGTCACAATCGAGGATATCAGAAGGGAAGGGGCTCGTCAGTGATGTTAGGGGCCAAAATCGAGGATATCATAAGGGAAGGGGCTCGTCAGTGATGTTAGGGGTCACAATCGAGGAGATCAGAAGGGAAGGGGCTCGTCAGTGATGTTAGGGGTCACAATCGAGGATATCATAAGGGAAGGGGCTCGTCAGTGATGTTAGGGGTCACAATCGAGGATATCAGAAGGGAAGGGACTCGTCAGTGATGTTAGGGGTCACAATCGAGGAGGGACTCGTCAGTGATGTTAGGGGTCACAATCGGGGATATCAGAAGGGAAGGGGCTCGTCAGTGATGTTAGGGGTCACAATCGAGGAGATCAGAAGGGAGGGGACTCGTCAGTGATGTTAGGGGTCACAATCGAGGAGATCAGAAGGGAGGGGGCTCGTCAGTGATGTTAGGGGTCACAATCGGGGAGATCAGAAGGGAAGGGGCTCGTCTGTGATGTTAGGGGTCACAATCGAGGAGATCAGAAGGGAGGGGCTCGTCAGTGATGTTAGGGGTCACAATCGAGGAGGGGCTCGTCAGTGAGGTTAGAAAATTAAACAAGATTTAAATGAAATATTGAGTTGAGGTATAAATGCCACCACCTACAACGTGCGTTCGGAATCAATGGTGATAGATGACCAGAGACTGACCGCTGGTCTGTGATATCCTTCTCTGTGTCCGTTTTGATGTCACAGTCGATATTACATGATATGTGTTTCTTCTATTCATTTTAAATAACTTATTTGTAGCCGAATAATCGAGCCAGCATGTTGATGTTGATTGTTTTCCTCCCCTCATAAAAAAACATGGATGATAAAGTTCATTTGTAATTTATTTGAACCGAGCATTTGACCACTTAAAACTGACCATACATTTGACCATTGAAAAGTGACCAGGTAACGGTTGTCTGGTCAGTGGAGACCCCCTGGACAGTCACGTGGGGTCGTTACGGCTTATCTGTTTAATCGTCCAATTGAGATACTGAGGCTCCCGAACATTGGTACGATGTTTCATTGGTGTATAAAGTTTGCTTCCTATCATACCACCAACTTATATAGCCTTACTTAGATACTTACACAATGTATATCCTCCTCACGGCCACCTCTATGTACTTGTGATGTGATCTAGGTGGCGCCTAGCGACGGCTGATATAGAGGTAGAGGAACTTACTGTGTGAATGTAAAACGTTATGGAGGTAAACCAGTGGTCCTGTGTTATAATACCAGAGACCTATATACTAGGGATTCGCAACAAGCTCTTTGGCTTACCAAACGTCACCGCCGAGCGGAAGTTCGGGTAATTTATCCCATAGTGCATAGTATATAGGTCTCTGATAATACAGACCTCTATATTACCCGGCTTTACCTCCCAATAACTACACTACTGTATACAGATGTTAAAATACAAACATAATTATAGTATTACCATTCCAGACCGACCTATAATTCCCCGTGTTCACATGTCCGAGATAAATAGCTGACCACCTTGCCCCGGTAATTGTGTAACCGCCGACCATCTTGCCCCGGTAATTGTGTAACCCGCCGACCATCTCGCCCCAGTATCTGTGAAACCCGCCGACCATCTCGTCCCAGTATCTCCGTAACCTGCCGATCATCTCGCCCCGGTATCTGGGGTATTTAATGCCATAGTAACCGACCATCTCGCCCCGTAACCCGCCGACCATCTCGCCCCAGTATCTGTGTAACCCGCCGACCATCTCGTCCCAGTATGTCCGTAACCTGCGGACCATCTCGCCCCAGTATCCGTGTAACCCCCTGCTCTAGACCCTCGCCGTGATAGATTTTTAAGGAGATCACTTTTAAGATGTCAAACAACTGACTAGATGTATACCGACATCCATCTGTTACCACGAGGTGACGGGGTGCGGCAGACCGCGGGGGTCGGGGATTAATATCGAGTAATTGGCAGTTACCACCAGGGGGCGGTGAAGATGTTTTTTTCCGGGTGGTCTAGACTGCATGTGCTGTTTATGACGACTTTTTAAATGGTGAATGTTTAAAGGGTAACAAAATTCTAAACCCTAATGATTTACTTTTAGAAGTAGATATTTACGACATATACAATATATGTAGGATGTTGAATGGTTTCCTGTTTGATATAACATATATTTCACGAGTATGACAGAATATCGATATTTTCACGAGGTCGTAGCACGAGTGAAATATATCGAAAAATGATGTTATACGAACATTTTGTCAAAAACTAATCTGAATATTTTAGAAATACAGCAAAATAACCAAATTCGCCAAGTTTCAATGAGTTGAATACAAAGATTCGCTCTGATTGGTCAAAAGCGAAAAACTTATATTTTCACTACAAAAGATATATTTTCACTGCAAAATCTTATATTTTCACTGCCCATCGCTGCAGTGAAAATATAAGTTTTATAAGTGTTATAGGTTTGATCAATTTCTATGTTTTTGCAATAATATATGTAAAATATTTATTTATTTATTTTTGTATTTAATGTTTTAACGGGACTTGGCTAAGATCTCGGATCAATGTCGCTGCATTGTGGATACCCATACATCAGTAATGGGGCAGTTGCCTGGTACTGACCGTAGGCCAGTGGTTTTCCTTTTGTGCCCGATTCTCTTGCCTAATTTTAGAAGCAATCAAATGTGTTAAAACTAAAACATATGAGTTTTATTTCTTTTTCAGTGAATGTTGCACTGGATACGTCACGAATGTCATTATAAAATGTCTATTACTGGAAACGGATTTGAAAAAGCTTGTCTTCGAATCCAAACCAGTTGATATTTATATCATTGTACAGTGGTATAATAGTTTGTGTTTAGTCTTTGTTAAGACTTTGAAATCAGTCGGTAAAGTTTACAACTGCTGGTTTTAAACAGACAATAGGTATTACAAAAAACAAGTGAAAAGAACAAGAAATATCTTTTTAATGCAGATTCATTATTTAAATCTTAAGTTCTGATCATAACTGGTCTCCTCAAATAGGATTGAACCTTTTTCTCTGAGAATCTAACGGTAAATCTCCTCGGAATTTTAAGTATAGTTCATCAAATATTTAAAATCCCGATAGGATAAACACCGAGAGATAAGCCATTGTTATGAATACAGTTAGATAAACTGGGGGAGGTACACATATTTTCAGTATTGTCGCGTAAGCTTCTCAGAATTAAATCTTATCCTTGTAAACTGTTTTAGTGATGTGTCAGGAGAAAAGCCGTTTTCCGGAATTCTGTAACAGATACTGTTTGTGTATTACTATGACCTGTCATTAAGTTGATAAGGCGCAATACCGTGTCCGCATACCACACGTCAGGTAACGAGGTTTAGTGTCGACAGTCAGGTAACGAGGTTTAGTGTCGACAGTCAGGTAACGAGGTTTAGTGTCGACAGTCAGGTAACGAGGTTTAGTGTCGACAGTCAGGTAACGAGGTTTAGTATCGACAGTCAGGTAACGAGGTTTAGTGTCGACAGTCAGGTAACGAGGTTTAGTGTCGACAGTCAGGTAACGAGGTTTAGTGTCGACAGTCAGGTAACGAGGTTTAGTGTCGACAGTCAGGTAACGAGGTTAGTATCGACAGTCAGGTAACGAGGTTTAGTGTCGACAGTCAGGTAACGAGGTTTAGTGTCGACAGTCAGGTAACGAGGTTTAGTGTCGACAGTCAGGTAACGAGGTTTAGTGTCGACAGTCAGGTAACGAGGTTTAGTGTCGACAGTCAGGTAACGAGGTTTAGTGTCGACAGTCAGGTAACGAGGTTTAGTGTCGACAGTCAGGTAACGAGGTTTAGTGTCGACAGTCAGGTAACGAGGTTTAGTGTCGACAGTCAGGTAACGAGGTTTAGTGTCGACAGTCAGGTAACGAGGTTTAGTGTCGACAGTCAGGTAACGAGGTTTAGTGTCGACAGTCAGGTAACGAGGTTTAGTGTCGACAGTCAGGTAACGAGGTTTAGTGTCGACAGTCAGGTAACGAGGTTTAGTGTCGACAGTCAGGTAACGAGGTTTAGTGTCGACAGTCAGGTAACGAGGTTTAGTGTCGACAGTCAGGTAACGAGGTTTAGTATCGGCAGTCAGGTAACGAGGTTTAGTGTATACATTCAGGTAACGAGGTTTAGTATCGACATTCAGGTAACGAGGTTTAGTGTCGACAGTCAGGTAACGAGGTTTAGTGTCGACAGTCGGGTAACGAGGTTTAGTATAGACAGTCAGGTAACGAGGTTTAGTGTCGACAGTCAGGTAACGAGGTTTAGTGTCGACAGTCAGGTAACGAGGTTTAGTGTCGACAGTCAGGTAACGAGGTTTAGTGTCGACAGTCGGGTAACGAGGTTTAGTGTCGACAGTCAGGTAACGAGGTTTAGTGTCGACAGTCAGGTAACGAGGTTTAGTGTGGACAGTCAGGGTAACGAGGTTTAGTGTCGACAGTCAGGTAACGAGGTTTAGTATCGACAGTCAGGTAACGAGGTTTAGTGTAGACAGTCAGGTAACGAGGTTTAGTATCGACAGTCAGGTAACGAGGTTTAGTGTCGACAGTCAGGTAACGAGGTTTAGTGTCGACAGTCAGGTAACGAGGTTTAGTATAGACAGTCAGGTAACGAGGTTTAGTGTCGACAGTCAGGTAACGAGGTTTAGTGTCGACAGTCAGGTAACGAGGTTTAGTGTCGACAGTCAGGTAACGAGGTTTAGTGTCGACAGTCAGGTAACGAGGTTTAGTGTCGACAGTCAGGTAACGAGGTTTAGTGTCGACAGTCAGGTAACGAGGTTTAGTGTCGACAGTCAGGTAACGAGGTTTAGTGTCGACAGTCAGGTAACGAGGTTTAGTGTCGACAGTCAGGTAACGAGGTTTAGTGTCGACAGTCAGGTAACGAGGTTTAGTGTCGACAGTCAGGTAACGAGGTTTAGTGTCGACAGTCAGGTAACGAGGTTTAGTGTCGACAGTCAGGTAACGAGGTTTAGTGTCGACAGTCAGGTAACGAGGTTTAGTATGGACAGTCAGGTAACGAGGTTTAGTGTCGACAGTCAGGTAACGAGGTTTAGTGTCGACAGTCAGGTAACGAGGTTTAGTATCGACAGTCAGGTAACGAGGTTTAGTATCGGCAGTCAGGTAACGAGGTTTAGTGTCGACAGTCAGGTAACGAGGTTTAGTATCGACAGTCAGGTAACGAGGTTTAGTGTCGACAGTCAGGTAACGAGGTTTAGTGTCGACAGTCGGGTAACGAGGTTTAGTATAGATAGTCAGGTAACGAGGTTTAGTGTTGACAGTCAGGTAACGAGGTTTAGTGTCGACAGTCAGGTAACGAGGTTTAGTGTGGACAGTCGGGTAACGAGGTTTAGTGTCGACAGTCGGGTAACGAGGTTTAGTGTCGACAGTCAGGTAACGAGGTTTAGTGTCGACAGTCAGGTAACGAGGTTTAGTGTGGACAGTCGGGTAACGAGGTTTAGTGTCGACAGTCGGGTAACGAGGTTTAGTGTGGACAGTCAGGTAACGAGGTTTAGTGTCGACAGTCGGGTAACGAGGTTTAGTGTCGACAGTCAGGTAACGAGGTTTAGTGTCGACAGTCAGGTAACGAGGTTTAGTGTCGACAGTCAGGTAACGAGGTTTAGTATGGACAGTCAGGTAACGAGGTTTAGTGTCGACAGTCAGGTAACGAGGTTTAGTGTCGACAGTCAGATAACGAGGTTTAGTATCGACAGTCAGGTAACGAGGTTTAGTATGGACAGTCAGGTAACGAGGTTTAGTGTCGACAGTCAGGTAACGAGGTTTAGTATCGACAGTCAGGTAACGAGGTTTAGTATCGACAGTCAGGTAACTAGGTTAAGTGTCGACAGTCAGGTAACGAGGTTTAGTATCGACAGTCAGGTAACGAGGTTTAGTGTCGACAGTCAGGTAACGAGGTTTAGTGTCGACAGTCAGGTAACGAGGTTTAGTGTCGACAGTCAGGTAACGAGGTTTAGTGTCGACAGTCAGGTAACGAGGTTTAGTGTCGACAGTCAGGTAACGAGGTTTAGTACCGACAGTCAGGTAACGAGGTTTAGTACCGACAGTCAGGTAACGAGGTTTAGTGTCGACAGTCAGGTAACGAGGTTTAGTACCGACAGTCAGGTAACGAGGTTTAGTATCGACAGTCAGGTAACGAGGTTTAGTGTCGACAGTCAGGTAACGAGGTTTAGTGTCGACAGTCAGGTAACGAGGTTTAGTATGGACAGTCAGGTAACGAGGTTTAGTGTCGACAGTCAGGTAACGAGGTTTAGTATGGACAGTCAGGTAACGAGGTTTAGTGTCGACAGTCAGGTGACGAGGTTTAGTGTCGACAGTCAGGTAACGAGGTTTAGTATCGACAGTCAGGTAGCGAGGTTTAGTGTCGACAGTCAGGTAACGAGGTTTACTGTCGACAGTCAGGTAACGAGGTTTAGTATCGACAGTCAGGTAACGAGGTTTAGTGTTGACAGTCAGGTAACGAGGTTTACTGTCGACAGTCAGGTAACGAGGTTTAGTATGGACAGTCAGGTAACGAGGTTTAGTGTCGACAGTCAGGTAACGAGGTTTAGTGTCGACAGTCAGGTAGCGAGGTTTAGTGTCGACAGTCAGGTAACGAGGTTTAGTATCGACAGTCAGGTAACGAGGTTTACTGTCGACAGTCAGGTAACGAGGTTTAGTGTCGACAGTCAGGTAACGAGGTTTACTGTCGACAGTCAGGTAACGAGGTTTAGTGTCGACAGTCGGGTAACGAGGTTTAGTGTCGACAGTCAGGTAACGAGGTTTAGTATCGACAGTCAGGTAACGAGGTTTAGTGTCGACAGTCAGGTAACGAGGTTTAGTGTCGACAGTCAGGTAACGAGGTTTAGTGTCGACAGTCAGGTAACGAGGTTTAGTGTCGACAGTCAGGTAACGAGGTTTAGTGTCGACAGTCAGGTAACGAGGATTTAGTGTCGACAGTCAGGTAACGAGGTTTAGTGTCGACAGTCAGGTAACGAGGTTTAGTGTCGACAGTCAGGTAACGAGGTTTATTGTCGACAGTCAGGTAACGAGGTTTAGTGTCGACAGTCAGGTAACGAGGTTTATGTCGACAGTCGGGTAACGAGGTTTAGTGTCGACAGTCAGGTAACGAGGTTTAGTGTCGACAGTCAGGTAACGAGGTTTAGTGTCGACAGTCAGGTAACTCGACAGTCAGGTAACGAGGTTTAGTGTCGACAGTCAGGTAACAAGGTTTAGTATGGACGCTCGCGTAACGAGGTTTAGTGTCGACAGTCATGTAACGAGGTTTAGTGTCGACAGTCATGTAACGAGGTTTAGTGTCGACAGTCAGGTAACGAAGTTTAGTTTGGACAGTCAGGTAACGAGGTTTAGTGTCGACAGTCGGGTAACGAGGTTTAGTGTCGACAGTCAGGTAACGAGGTTTAGTATAGACAGTCAGTTAACGAGGTTTAGTGTCGACAGTCAGGTAACGAGGTTTAGTGTCGACAGTCAGGTAACGAGGTTAAGTGATGACAGTCAGGTAACGAGGTTTAGTGTCGACAGTCAGGTAACGAGGTTTAGTACCGACAGTCAGGTAACGAGGTTTAGTGTCGACAGTCAGGTAACGAGGTTTACTGTCGACAGTCAGGTAACGAGGTTTAGTGTCGACAGTCGGGTAACGAGGTTTAGTGTCGACAGTCAGGTAACGAGGTTTAGTGTCGACAGTCAGGTAACGAGATTTAGTGTCGACAGTCAGGTAACGAGGTTCAGTATCGACAAAATAGCTATATAAATCGTTTGGATGTTATTTACATCGATCGCCTTACGAGAAACTTTAACTCCCATTGTCTAGAATTCCAATATTAAAGTTTATTTATCTATGAACATGTCTAGAACTGAGAAGTGAGGACTTGCATCCAGTATAATCCAATGATCTACTTGTATTGTCAAACATTCTTGGGACCGCGGTGGCCGAGAGGTCAAGGTGTCCAGACACTGTAACACTAGCCCTCCACCTCTGGATTGCGATTTCGAAACCTACGTGGAGCAGTTGCCCGGTACTGACTGTAGGCCGTAGTTTTTTCTCCCGGTACTCCGGCTTTCCTCCACCTCCAAAACCTGACACGTCCTTAAAGGACGTTAAACAAAATGAATCAAACTACACAATGTTAAACCTTCGAACATTGAACAGTAACGTCTTAGCAATCCAAGAAAGCTACCACACTGTACGTGTTTCCAAACCTTCCATCGTTTCCAGGGTGAAATTTCTTTCTAATATCAAAATTTCTTTTCTCATTTAAACACTATAATTCGCACTCAATTCAATTTATCAACAAAAAACATCATCCCCACCACCATTAACATCGTCATCGTTAAATAAATTTACATTTATGTTGATATACAAAAGTACGTATTTTACATATATATTGCGGGTTTACGAAGATCACAAATATCATCAACACTTAATAGCTGTATAAGTTTGTATACGGATGGAGTTCGCCAGTAATATGGTTTTATGTATTCTACTCTTAGATTATGATAATTCCTGCATCTCAAAATAAAAGGATACTCGTCGTATATATCTAAATTGCAGCTCATACAGAGTCTCATATGGAGCCGAATACACAGAATGAGCTTTTTACAACATTTTTGTTTGTTTTTTTGTTTTTGTTTTTTCTTATAATTTTGACAATTTGTCTATTCTCGTAAACAGAACAGTGCAGAGATAAGAATATAGACAAATGGATAACAATGAAATACGGTGGCTGATTTGTGCCATTTCGTGGGCGAAAAGACGAAAATGAAATATCTAAATTCTCGTTCTTTCGTCTTTTCGCCCCGAAAAGACGACAAGTCATGCGCGAAAAGACGAAATTAATGCACGCTAATTAGCGACCTTAATTCTCGTCTTTTCGTGTTTGAAAATCTCGCCCCGAAAACACGAAATTTAACAAACCTTAATTCTCGTCGTTTCGTCTTTCGCCCTGAGGCGAAAAGACGAAATAATGAAATGGCACAAATTAGCCACCGTAATGAAACATGGTAAAACAGGA
This sequence comes from Pecten maximus, assembly GCF_902652985.1. Lineage (NCBI taxonomy): Eukaryota > Metazoa > Mollusca > Bivalvia > Pectinida > Pectinidae > Pecten > Pecten maximus. The sequence continues at coordinate 31,851,879 of NC_047027.1, read as the reverse complement.
TGGACATCAGTATTAATTATTATAATTATATGATGTATATCTATAATAAATTTTGCTAATGAAATAAGTTCATTTTTGTTACGTAATTTAATAATGTGTGGAATTTAAATGTATGTGGTCTTTCATAAGAATATTTAGAACCATACCCGTAGTTCGATAGAATCAAAGTTATTTTCCATTACTTCAGATAAATCAAATACACGACAGTTTTAAACAAACAAAAAGATACTTATTAGATCGCTTGCCTGTATGCATTAGGAAGTTAGGCCTCAATCTGTGATGCCTCTCGCTTGGCCACACTTTTCAATACTAAACAACTTAAAAGCTGGAAGGTAACTGGAAGGTAAATATCCATAAAGACCCCTTCCACTATTGCTTATTCTGGCCAAACAATGTCGAGGTTTTTTATTATCATCGAGAAACCTCACATAAATTATGAGAGTTTCTTTTTGTATTAATATTTATTTCAATATATTTTATTGCAAAAAAAAACAAAAATTACAAACGAATTGGACATATGTTTTGCCAACTTATTAAAGTCCTTTTCGACAATTATCATAGAATCATACAATACGTAGCACGCGATGTTAGTGTTACTCAATTTATTATCAACGGGTTATGATAAAGAATTAAGCAATCTGGACAAGTTTTTATACCAAACATCTTTATTATGTTCTACTCTGATGGCTTCTAGTAACTTGTAGTTTGATCCATACTATTCATATATCTTATTGAATCATATTTATATATGTCATATGCCAGTGACTGACTTGAATTATATTCTTGTATTTTTATAATTGTATTATGTTGATGAGATATACACTCTAAAGACTAATAAAGAATGCGAATGAAAAACAAAAACAAAAAAAACAAAAATCCAATATATACATGATAAGATAGGATGGTGGTTAAAGAGAAGGGACTAGAGAGAACAAAATACTGGACAAAGCTGACATAAGATCTATTGTATTTTACTGTGAGTGTTGGCCGGTGTAAACCTCTGTAAAGTCACTGGGCTGTAAATACCACAAGGATTCAAAATTCATCTTGTAACCGCAGAGTCAATGTATTACAATACAATTTATAATGAGAAATCTACACTAAAATCAGATATAGGTACGTCCCTGATAAAACACTAAAATTAGGGACTTACGTAGATATAGGTATGTCCAAGTTAGATTAAATATCTACGCAATATCATATCTTTATTGACAGTTCGGACTTAGATCTTCATATCGATGTCCGAGCTTATAGTATCAAATTAATCTAGAGATCTTATATTGAACATAAACTTTTAATTTAAGATACTTGAGTTTTATTATAGATAAATCTGTTAATGATTTAGAAATTGAATTTATAAAAAGCAACTGTTCGTCGATAGAACTTCAAACTATTAATCTTTTCCTACTTATGTATGCTGATGACATGGTGATTCTATCTGAAACACCAGAAGATTTACAGAAATCGTTAAATTCATTAGAAGAGTATAGTAGAAAATGGAACTTAACTGTTAATGTTAGTAAAACGAAAATTATCATCTTCAGGAATGGTGGATTAATACGTAATAACGAGAAATGGGTCTATGCGAATGAGGAAATTGAAATTGTTGATGAATTTAATTACCTTGGTCTTACATTAAATTTCAACGGTGAATTTACAAAAGCTCAAAATAAACTTGCAGAACAAGGACGAAAAGCTTTATATGCCGTTAATAATATTTGCAGAAAATTTTTTTTTTATGTTGAATCTCGCCTTTCTGTTTTTGACACTTATGTAAATAGTATTTTAATGCATGGTTCTGAAATCTGGGGACATCATAAAGCCCCTGCTATTGAGAAACTTCATATTTCATTTCTCAAGTCATTACTTGGACTCAGAAAATCAACAAATAATGTTTTGTTGTACATTGAACTTGGAAGATTTCCCTTGTATATATTAAGAAAAATAAGAATTTTTAGATATTGGTTGAAATTAAAGCGTTCAGATAATTGTGTACTCAAAGCATGTTATGATGAGATGTTGGAAAATAATGACCCATGGATTCTTAATTTAAAACAGGAACTTTTCTCTGACGGTCTTGGGTATATGTTTGAAGAAACCAGTAACGGTTCAGATCAATTTTATAGTAATGTATATTTAAACAGCGCAGGTATCTGAACAGCGTCTCTTCGATAACTTCCAGCAAGAATGTTTGATGAAAGTAAATTTGTTGTCAAAAGGAATTTTATACCAAAATCTAGTTGTTGATATTAAACTTCAGTCGTATCTTTATAAACCAGTTAATTCTAATTACCAAAAACTTATTTCAAAGATTCGTTTGTCTGCACATGATCTAGCTATTGAACGTGGAAGATATATTAATATTCCAAGGCATGAAAGAAAATGCATTTTATGTGATGAAAATGATATACAAGACGAATACCATTTTATTTTTAAATGCAAGTGTTACGCAGACATTCGTCTTAATTTGATTAAACCATATTATTTCAAAAACCCTAGTATGTTTAAACTTATTCAATTACCCAAAGTAGAAAATACAAAAGAACTAAACAATTTAGGAAAATACCTATCACTAGCAAATAAACGCAGGAAAGATTTGTTATCAAATCTTAATTAAAATATGTTCATTTTCAACTAATTTGATTAATGATATATTTTTGTTTTGTTCTTTAAAATTGTTGTAAGATTTATTGTTGTTGACTGTAGATGTATGTGAAGAGAGTAAGAAGAATTTTGTAGAATGAATGATGAATTAAGTGGGTGCCTTTGTCCTTAAATGTATGTACAAATTATATTATGTTATCCAATAAGTTGTAAAACTTAAGGAATACATTTGAATTGAATTGTTACATGGTATTTCCCAGGACGGTAAGAGGCAGACTATTGTCTCCAGTAATGAACCTGACTTGGACTTCATTACCGAGACTAACCACCTATGTTCTCACCTGTTCCCTAATTAATTAACAGGTAAGTGTTTGAAGTGACCGCCCCGCGCGCGGGTGAGAATATGGTGTGTGCTAATTAACACGGTATAAGTCACGGCCTGATTGACCTTTTAATGTCCGTAGGTGTGATAAATCCACACCCTGATGACCACACAATGACCACACAATGGTCAAACAATGACCACATAATGACCATACAATAACTCGTGTTTATTTACTAAAGTACCGACAGAGAAGTTCTCGTTTTTTTTACAGCAATAATTATCAACTTTTTGTAAGTAATTCACACTTTCATTGATATGAGCATAACTGGCTGTCGCGACTCACTTTCGGAATGGTTTTTTTTCATCATAACGAATACGAACCTCTTAAAATGTTTTGTTTTCTATACAACGTTTATAATAATCATAAAGGCTTTGATTATTCTTGGTGACATATTGAGTCAACGAATCGTCTTACATATGGTCAAGTAAATTGTACATTATTTACAACATCATTACAATATTGATATCAATAGTTAAATGCATGTAGATATACAACATGTTAAGTTAAAATAATAATTGGATACATAAATATGCAATTTTTCATTTCAAAATATTTTATTCAATCAAGTATTTGAATTAATTTACATACAATATTTCATAATAGAGATAGATTTTAGATATAAAAATGAATTGAACAACAGGCTAAGTCTATACAGGCCCTCATGTAAATATGTAATGCATGTAGTTGTAAATAGTTTAGTTGTAATGTAATGATGGACAATTATCACAGTTATATTATTTGAGATTGACATATTGCACTAATGTTCCAGTTTCCTTGTAGCCTGATCAGTCATGCAGTTGTTATTTTTTTGTCGGGTTGAAGAGATATATTTCAGATATATATATCAGAGACGCGTATATCTGATATATTGAAGATAATTAGTAAGAGAGCAAAAGAGAGAAAGGACGGCATGTATCAGCTAATTAAACCAGGATAACATATATAGACTTGAAGGTGATATGTTGTGGTAGAAAGTATCAGTAGCTAAATATTAGTCCGATAATACGTATAGTATCTAATGAATTAACAATAGTTGATGTTTTGTTATAAATGTATTGAGATGTCACTATATCATGGACAATAGGTACATATCACGACAACCTTACAATATTGAGTATACTTGCGGGAAATCCCACGTGGTCCGCGATAAGATGGACTCTCAGCGCGAGACAATTAGTACCTATATAAAGAGTTAGTGTAGAGACTCCCCGGGGACCGGGGCTGGGTATCGGTATGACACCCCGCCTCCGTACTACTGATACTGTTCTCGTGTCAGTTATAACCCCCGGTAGTCCGAAACACAGAATACATTATTGTAATATAGTGTCAACACATATAGATATCTGGACAGAGGTCATTAGTGGACACTGTCCGTGTCTTACTAACCAACTTAGGACGTAAAACCTGTTCTCAAGGTCACACCTATAGCAATTCAATTTAACACTCTTTCCCGTGTCAGATACGCGGAGCTTTATAAGAAAATACCCAAATATTGTACCCAAGGACAAGTTTTGTGTCATATTTCAATCCAAATTTCAATTTGTTTTCCCGTTTTGTCCGGAAACCATTGTCAGCTATAAAACAGTTTTGATTTTTACTTACATAATATACTTCCGTTCCTAGATAAGTCAGTTTAAATATCATCGGTTTACTTCAATATACAGCAACAAGCACACTAATTGGAAGAAATATTTGTATGGTTATGAAACATATAAAGATGAAATAGAAAACAGTGTAGGTTTGTTCCGTATCTATAATAATGAGTTGTAAGAGAGCGATAGAACATGTATATCACGATTATTAATGATTTTTATCGAACATGAGAATGTCTGGGTTTAATGTGTTGTGAACATTGATAAAACTTCGATAGTTAATTTCACCAGTTACCACTGAATGTTCTATATCCCTGTCTGTAGGGAAGCTGGAGACATAGTCCGTATTGTCTAGACGTTAATTAGGGGGGAGACAAAGAAGACAGAACACAATGACGATTAGTCAGAAAAAAAAGGAAGGAAAGAAGAGAAAAGTTATTGTAGGAGAAAGAAAAATAATTTGTTATTTGTTGTTAATGTCCTGTAAATTATAATTATCCAATAAGTAGTCAAACTAAAGTTAAATTGAATTGAAATGTCTTCAATATTGGGGTGAAAATATCAGACACGTATTGGTATCGCCCTCGCCCCAACATGAGGCAGCCATGTATTTAGGTAGCGGGAACATACTTGCTGTCTGTAAAGAGCCATGAAATCGCAAATAAGGGTCTCAAAAATCATGGAAACAATTCATTCGCCTTTAAATTAAAAGCAAGACACGGAAATCGTACAACAAATAAAAAAGAAAAGAAAAAAAATATTCCTGCAAAATACTACGGACATTGTGGTTCAGTAGAACTAAATCAGTAAAGGAAAGCATAATACGGGATGTTTAATCCGGAAATGTTCCGGAATTAGTTTCATTGCATGGTTTACACCCCGTACACAGATAGAGATGTAATGGTGTGAGATTCAATAACAGACATCCGCTGTCTGGTATCGCTACAGGGATACAATCTAATTCTCCCAATAGAGGACAAAGTATGTGTTTCCGCGTGGACGAAAACGGCGATGACATTTAAGACGATTGTGTCATCTATACATACAGCGTTGTACAGTGTAGCTGCCACGGTCAGTCCGTGCTGCAGGGGATGACCTTTATGTGGTCATTTACTGGACACTGGTCACTCCGGGTTGTGTATCTTTACTGCGGATAAAACCCTGGAGGGACATGTACCCGTATTCACGTTAGGAACTGTCTGGATTTAAAATGACGGGAAGTTAATTAAGCAAAAAAAAATCACATATTGACACAAACTGCCACCGGTTGACATTTTATTTTACCTGTAAAATTATTGTGACACCAATTTCTGATCTAATGCACCATATACCTATATTTACTGTTAAAGTCGGCACTGGTTTCGTATTAAGGCTATGACCGATACTTTCTCAAATCACTTGTAAGTTATTAACATAATCCTTATCTACACTTTAAAGGAGAAGGACGAATAGTAAGAAGTGTGTAATATCATCATTTACAGACAAATTCCATTAATAAAATGGTGTCGTTAACACACTACACGGACGTAATTCAAGAAATATTCCTAATTCCTTATTCAAGAAATATTACTAATTCAAGAAATATTCCTAATTCAAGGAATATTCCTCATGTAATATAAAAAAAAATAAGAGAGATATTTGGACGTGAAAAGGTATGCGGTCACCTGCCCGACCACGTGGGTTTTCCCCGGGAACATTGGTTTCCCCCGGGAACCTCGGTTCCCCCCGCAGTAAGACCCCATAGCGTTTCCCTCCGAGTCAACACGAGAAGATGTTACCATGGACTTACATTATCTAAGTCCATTATATGTTAAACTGGTTTCGAAATTGTTGTAAAATAAATCAAATTTATCGAGGTCCCCGACAAATTATCACTAGCTCCCCACCTCTGGGTTGCGAGTTCGAAAACCAACGTGGGGTAGTTGCCAGGTACTGACCGTAGGCCGATGTTTTTTTCTCCGGGTACTCCGGCATTCCTCAAACTCCTAAACCAGGCACGTCCTTAAATGGCCCTGGCTGTTAATAGGACGTTAAACAAAATAAACCATAACCTGTTAAACATCTAGAATGAACACGGCCACACGTTAAATCAATGAAAATAAATAAGATCTGTATATGTATCTACATATATCTATTATTAGTTTTCATCTTGTCATATAATTCACCCTCTTAACACCATGGACACGGACAGCACTTACGTCCGTAATTGTCCATACTGTGATTACCATGAAAAGTGTGACGGGTTTCATTACTTGTTGCGATGACCTTTTTTGACTATAGAAGGAAAATCATTTTTAGAATATTATTATACTCAACCGAATTTTCTTAAGTTTTCAGAGTTAATCAAAATCGTAATCGAAATCCGCATTTATAAAAGTTTTGTTAAAAAAGTCCTATATTTTGTTCTCTGGATTAATACACTGCGTGTACATTGACTATTGAATAATAATGTTTTCTCTGTACACCATATTTTTGAGAAAATAAAGTTGAAAGTTGAACAGAACATCATCGAACTTTATTTTTACCCGTGAGGAGGAGATACTTTGGTACGCAAGGAATGAAATATAATCATTTAAACTAGAACAGTTCTCCCAGTAATTAACCTGTTTTAATACCATCATTTCTACTTAACAACAATCGGTGACATATGAATCCAATGTGAGATGACATTCGTAGATAAGTTTGTACTATGTTATAGCTCCGAGGTGACGTCACCAGATACTTCGGAACATCTCGACACGTTGGTGCTGTGGGCGGTTTGTTTTCGGATTTGTTGTTTTTGTGTTATACACGACATGTACACAAAACAAATACATACGTACAATATCCGGAACCCGACATCCGAATTATTATTCTACATGCATCATCTGGCTTCCGGCTGTTTGTAAACACGGAAAACCGTTAGTCCGTACGACACCGGAATATGTAGCTCGGAGCCGCGTCACAATGAAATGACATCCAGTCTTCATGTTATTTCTAAAATTTGACAAATTGCATTGTTACTTTCAGGGTTTTGACATATTTGCTTCAGAGAAAAAATAACAATCTAGGGCCCGTATTCGGGAAACCGGTATCTTGTGTTCGGACCCACATAGGCCTACTTTTTGTGATTAGTTAGAATATCTTAATCAATATTTTTCATGGATTTGGAGGAATTTTGGAAAGATTTCAAGCGAGAGATCCTTTTTTATATTCAGATTTTTTTTCTATTAAGCAGCTATTTCATGATATAAGTGAGTTTAAAGAAAGTTGGATAGAGCATAGTAGAGACGTATATACCCAATGATATACAAGTCTCTGGGCACAGTTTCCATGAATGAGTATGGGGACGTTTTCATGAATGCGTGGCTCAGGTCTCTGGCTACGTACAATATTTAGGTACATGTATTTACTATGACTTTCCATTTTATGTTATCCAATAAGTTGTAAAACTTACGGAATAGAGTTGAATTGAACTGATTGTGTACGTATTACACCCAAGTTTACTCAATATAGATTCTGTTAAACATACCTGCCATATATTTATACGGTATCAGTCTAATTAAACTTATAACAGGTTTCTTTATATCAGTATCAAACATTGGGTGATAAATAGGTGGTGTTGTCCAATATAGTAGAAATCCCGTCTAACCCGTCACCATGTATTTTGATTTAAACATATTTTATTGCCTTTAGACAATTGGATCGGGCACAAGTTTTTCAACTTATACAAAGCCCTTTCCTTACAATAAAACTGTATATATTTACAAAATTCAAGATGGCTTATTTACAATACTAAAAATACATTATCTCACACTATCATACAGTCACACGTGGAGAAACATCATGAGAGAGAGAGAGAGAGAGAGAGAGAGAGAGAGAGAGAGAGAGAGAGAGAGAGAGAGAGAGAGAGAGAGAGAGAGAGAGAGAGAGAGAGAGAGAGAGAGGGGAGCGTCTTATTTATTATTCAATATTATGTACATATATAATGTGAGTAATCCTTTCCGACACCGACGGCAAAAGTTAATTCTAACACTATTCGATGCTCACAACTTAGCATACCCTGTAACAAGATGTAGTCTAAATCCCGTCTTATCCGACACGTGATCTAATTAGCTGTCTCTATATCTATTATTTTGTGGGGATGGGGGTATTGAACTTAGATTGTTTCAGAGGATTTTTTGAATGATTTCATCAACCAGACATTCTAACAAGGTAGTAATGGTCTTGTCTGTTATGTGTTTTCGGCACCACAGCTCCCACGGGAGTCGATACACTGTATTCTAGAGTGGAGACAGAGGCTGGTGATATGCTGTATGTCAACTCCTCAGGGACGGCAGACTCGACAAGAGACCTGTTTTAGATTCTGACACGAGTTATTTTAACTTAACAGTGAAATGTGGAAGATGTCAGAACTGTAACTCCCGTACAGGGACGCCATATTGTATGTCAATTTGTCCATAAATTACTCGTGTGTTAAATACTAGGAAAACGAAACAAGACCTTACCAGACCGTGTTAGAACAACTGACTGATTGTTCTGCTGACACGGAACATTAACATATACACGAGTGTCGCCGATGTCAGGTCCTGAGCTCCCTCCTGGGGCCGGTAAATCACACTCGGTTCTCTCGGCCCCTCAAACTCTCTGCGTCCCGTAAATTAATTGATCCCCACGGAGGGTACTAATTGACCCTAAAGACAGTCAGTGTAACACATGAGGGCCCTAAAACGGGCGCCGACATCGCCATGTACCACATTTTGACACACAAAATAATTGTAATTTATTCAAAGTGTTAGATGGAAATCAAGATTCAAAACATCTTTTCCGTGATTCTTGCCTGGCCAACAGTTCAAAACCTACAGACAAGATCTTCAATAAGTAGAAATCCACGGCTAAGATTTTCACTATGTGTTCCGCTTCTTTCTAATGTTTTTAAATAATAATAATAAAAGGAAATAAAAATAAATCATAAAAATCATAAGGCGACGGAACCGAAACGGACGGTATTAATTAAGAATTAACAATTATAAATAAAATGATAAAATTATAAAATCTTCACTGTATTAGATTTGTATGTTTCAGTATATCATACATATTTTCCTAGAACTCTCCTTTAGTAAAACTACTGTTTATTCCCGCAGTCAAGGTGATTTATTATGACAAATGCATAAATTTCTACGATTGTTAGAATACATGTAAATAGATTGATCCAACATCACTGTTCTAACCGGTGTTGTAAATAAGACAATTTTTCATTTTGACTTTAAAATGTTTTTGTCTGGTACGCGTTGTTCACTAAAACCAGTAATTACGTCTATCATTATATATATCAATAGTTTAAACATGGTTAAATTAACAATATCATCGGGGAAAAACACATAATTTCACTTTATTTCAAAGTTGACAAAGATATGTGTTAACTAATATAAATGGAATCATAATTATAAATTCTTACTCGGGCGTAATAATATTTTAGCTGTCTATCAACAGCAGTTTATTATTTCAAACCTCTAAGTAAAAGCATCAATTTAAAATGAAAAATCTATATCAGCCGCAGACATACATTTCTGATATATATGTGATATATTCTATTCGCCGCCTATTTAAATAGGATATGTCAGCGATGCTTTAAATGCATTTTAAAATATCGAATGCGTTTTATTCCAAAAATTGAGACGATGTCTCATAATAATTAATTAGCGAAGTTCATTTAAAAAAGAATCAATTAATATGAGATAAAGATAGACACAGAATGGGAAGAGTCAAGGTCGAGTCTGAGTACAAGGAATGTCGGGTCTATTCGCACTCGGGGACTTATTGTTCAATTTCTGTGATTTACTTCAAAAACCACAGACAAAACTTTCATTTTCTAAAAAGTGAAAGCCGTCTGACATGAAGATGACTGGACCATGGTCAAGCCCTCGGGCCATTCCGAACAGCTAATTATTTTTTGACCGTAGTATATTGAAACTTTCACTGTACGACGTGAAAGGCCCTGCCCCCTACAGCGCTCAACAAGTGTCCGGAGTCATATTGACCAATCAGAGCGCGCCTTACTGATGCGGTCGGTTACATCATTTTCACACAATACTGACCGGTGTAGGGTGGGCGTTTATAATGTCCAGCCGATGTCCAGTCAGTGATAATGGTCAGTAGGAAGGTGAAAGGGTAGTTAGTAAGTGACCACTGCTGTAATAATCGCTGTCCGGAGGCTAACTGACCACCTGAGAGAAAGTGCTGCTCGAAAAGAAAACTTTTAATTTGGACTTTACTTGCTTGGCTGCACTTAGATACTAAAAAAAAAGATTGGTGACTTTAGCCATTTCTATTTGGAATTTAATGGACTTTAGAAGGAAAACAAATTTGGTGACTTTTGAGAAAAAATTAGATTAGTTTGTGTACAGTTAAAATCGCAATTCCAAACCTCTCTGGGGACATTAAGGAAATTTATTTTTTTAAATAATGTCTTATACAAATTTTGTCATAGCATTGTTTTGTCAAAAATAACTTTTTAAAGAATATACAAACTTACGAAAGAAACAACTAAAAGTTAAAATGGATGCCTGTGTGTTAATTCCGGAGGAGTTTGGCCTAGTCCTAACGCTGCATCCGAACCCACAAAATGTTTTGGAGATGTTCGTCGACATTTGGAGTAATGTGCACATACCATCAGGAACGACATTCCGTCCGGATCAGGGCAGCGTCCGACTCGACAAGTTAGAAATCTACACCAAACTCGATTCCTGTGATGTGAGTAACTTTTAACTCCTTATCAAAGAGAAAAATTGTAAATGCAAACAAAAAAGTTTAAATTACAATTAATATATATATTTTTTTTATATCTGAATATTACCTGAATCATTTCTATTTAATTCAGAATATCTTCTAAATATTTTTAAAAGTTTCTTTTAATTACTTCTTATGAGATCTTTCTACTTTAAAAAAATGATTTTTATTTATTTTACAACAATCGTGAACGAGTTATATCAACTCTATAGGATTATCAATGCTCTAAGAAAAACACTTTATTTTTTCTATAATTAGGATACCGTCCTGTAATTAAAATTAATGAAAGCGGCACGAGTCTTCACTAAAACTCAAATTGTGATTGTAAAATAAAAGTTATGCGTCTACGAACTACAAAGGGAATTCTTTAATTGAATACTTCTTTTTGGAAATAACCTCTTTATTTTTAACCGAGGTGCGATATACAAATTGTGACATAAATTGAAATGCGTATACAGGATCATTCTGCATAAGTCAAATTTCTACTGGACGAGGACATTTTCGTAAATCTAATGAGACATTTTTTTTCTATTTCACAAACATAAGTTTTGATATAGACTTAAATTGTAATAAATGAATGATATTAATAATCGTGCCTCGGATCATTTAAGTCACAAACTAATTAGGGGAATTATAAAATAATGATAGATGCATATCATTTTAATTAATTGTATGTAATAATTGTCACCCCTGTTTAATTCTAATTAATTGTTCTGTTTCTATTTTTTTTTCGTCAGACTATGTATTATTTTGATATAATTAATGTAATTAAGGTCTCGGCCGTAAAGCGAATCTGTATGTATTTTGATGGTTGTACTCGGAGTAAGTATCTATATTACTGGGTACTTAAGGTCTCGGCTGTAAAGCGAGTCTATATGTATTTTGATATTTGTACTCGGAGTAAGTATCTATATTACTGGGTAATTAAGGTCTCGGCCTTAAAGCGAGTCTGTATGTATTTTGATATTTGTACTCGGAGTAAGTATCTATATTACTGGGTAATTAAGGTCTCGGCCGTTAAGTTCAGTGGAGAGTAAGTGTGATAATAAGGGACTCTAGCTGTCTTTTGTTTTTACTAAAATGGACAGAGATAAATCTGTACATGTCTTGATATTTTTATTATTGCCTTTGTGCTCTATTCAACATGTAACACTCTATATCTATCGCTATCCTAATCTGTTACCGAAGTTTTACGATATTTGATCGTTTACAAATTGATGATATTGAGATCGCGGACATGTCTTTAAGGTGTTTGGTGGAAAAAAAAAGAAAAGAAAAGAATAAAAATAAATCAAGAAGATAAATAATAATTTCAATTCAATAACCACCGAAACAATTTGTGTGACCCGTACTGAGGCTGATAAAGCTCGCTACTTGTCCGCGTTAATTTGTCCGTCATCGATGATCATGTTTATAATAAAGACTTATTACGTATAACACACGTGTTCCTCTGATCTCCTTTCATCTTTCGTTTCGTTTATCATCTACGGCGAGAAATTTCACGCTATTTCTACTGTCTAAACAAACATGCAAAGCACGTGTAGTATTCGTTTACGTGACGTCACAGCCCTCTGATGCTGATTACACCATACTGCGAGGGGCACGCCCACAGCGATATCTGGTAGCAAAATACACATACCGACCCAATCCGAGGTGGATATACAGTTTGATTAACCCGCTAATCAATGGGTTATTATCACACGAGTTAATAAATGTTTATTGATCTTGTCGGTATTATAAAGGAGTTATGGTAAGCGAGACGAATTGTATCCTCAAGGAGGAATTTCTGATAATGATATAGAAGTATAGATTTTCAACAAAAACTCCACCACCCGATAACCTACGGGTTATACTGTATAGACGATTATATAAAAATTCTTTGTGCAATAAAATGTTAATGCATTAAATTCTACGTCAAACTTGATTTCGAAATATTAATTCTAAAAAGGAAGCAATGTACGTTTAATATTTTAATATTATTTTAAATGTTTTATTTGGACATTTAAAGAACCAAGAAAAAACAAAGAATATTCACAATACCATCGATTTCTTATTCATGTAATAGGTTTACGTGAAAAGGCTGAATTCACTAAATATTAAAGATCAGGATCTATAATTACTCTTCTTCAAATTAGTGATACTAAATATTTGTTAAACATATTGATTTGAGAGGCAAATCAGGAGCGTTTGTGACCTAATTGTAATACCTAATTGATGTAAGACAAATATATTTCGTTTTTTATCACAATGCACTACAAAGCCGTCGTTAATTACCTACAGTCGTCTGTGTAATAATGAGGTCCATGACAGATTTATCTGTTATCTGTATCTGGGGATAAAAAGGGACAAGACAGCATGTTAGTAAGTCCCCTCGGAGTCAATCCTTCCGTCTTAGGGATCCTGACTCCCTAGGGGCTATGACACGTGCACAATACTACCTAATCTAGGTCTCGCTCCCTCGGTAGTGACGCTGTGGATTATGAGTACAAAACCTCACAGCTCTCTATCAGAAGGTCACAGTTCAGTTGTAAAGTCATTGATGAAGGCAGAAAAGACACGTCATCTTATTTTTTGACATCTTTTGTACCTTATCAATGGACTATTTCTGAAAAATCCGTAATCCGTGAAAACTTTGGTTCCTGGATTTAGAAACCATATCGCAGCTTCCTGTGAACGTGACAAGCGTTGTTAAGACTGTCACTTTCGGATGTCTTGTAACACTTTGGCCCTGACACGACACTTTGGGTGTTAAAGATGGCCGAATGTGTCACAGTAACACAAATATAAAATGTGCTGTATCTTTAACAATAGAAACTGATTTTTGTATAGTCAATGAACGGCAAGAAATTTAATTATTCATCGCGGCTCCGTGAAGCGATGTTTAGTTTAAAAGTATTCGTTACTACAGATACATTGTTAATAAGACATTATATTCAAACTGTTTTAACAGAGAACAAAATTACAGCCTATTAACTATTTAGATCTGTGATTTTAGTATTGCAAAATACACTTTATAAATGTTGCGCTTAGAAATGTATCGTGAGATTCTTTAAGAGAATCCTTATCGACATAATGTGTTTCGGTATACGAAAAAAATACCTGATTTCTTTTATACATTAGATTCATTGTTTATCGTTGAGAATAAGATCATATGAGTAAGTAGACTTAACACTTTGTAAACAGCAGTAGGCAAAAATATACTTTTACTCGATATCATTATGACGGAAGCGTTTGATCTTTGACCCCGCAGGGGCCATAAAGGGGTAACTGGTGACGTCAAAAAGGCACCCCCGAATCATAGCCAGTTAGACTGATACAGGCTTTATTTATTTATGTTTTATGTCCTTTTCTATCCGAGAGTTTTATGTCGGTTATTTACTTCTCTGGTTTGTGTAGAATTTATTTCCATCCATGAGTAAATAATTCTTTACTATGTAGGTGTATTATCAATAGTCGTATCGGATTGGATTCCCTTTATGGGCCCCATTTTACCGTACACAATAAACAGTTGTTTATTTACCTACGGTTTCTCCAGGTGTAAAACTGATCCAGGTATATAATCATTATTTACCTAACGTTTCCACAGGTGAGAGAGATACTACAGGTATATATACATACCCCAACGTAATACAGCGGCTACATTAGCTTGGTAAACAGTGACACCCCGTAAAACAGATGATACGCCCTTCAAACAGTGTTTAACAAAGCCAGTATTTACTGGGGATGGGATTAGGAACAAATACACTGTCTATGTACCGATCAACACTTATCTCTAATCCTCAAATATACACAACTATTTGTCTTCTTACATATTTGTTTAGTGTAAAGGATAGCTACCGATCGATACAGTAAACGTTCTTCTTCTTCTTCTTCTTCTTCTTCTTCTTCTTCTTGTTTAGTGTAAAGGAGAGAGAACGATAAAGAAGCGGGCTTCGTTGTTAGGAGGAGTATGGAGCTGAAGGAACGCGGGGCAAGGCGAGGCGTGGAGGAGGAGGGGAGGGGGGGGAGGGAGGAGGGAGGAGGAGGAGAGGAGGAGGAGGGGGAGGAGGAGGAGGAGGAGGGGGGGGGAGGAGGGAGGAGAGGAGGAGGAGGAGGGGGAGGAGGAGGGAGGGGGGAGGAGGAGGAGGAGGAGGAGGAGGAGGAGGAGGAGGGGGAGGAGGGAGGAGGAGGAGGAGGAGGAGGAGGGGGGGAGGAGGAGGGGAGGAGGAGGAGTGATTGGGGGAGGAGGAGGGAGGAGGATGGTGAGGAGGCGGGTTTGAGTGGGTCTGATCTGTCTGGTAGGCTTGCGGTAGGTTACTTTTTTTCGGCTGAGCTCTTCTTCTTCTTCTTCTTTCTTCTTCTTCTTTTCTTCTTCTTTTCTTCTTTTTCTTCTTCTTCTTCTTCTTCTTCTCTTCTTCTTCTTCTTCTTTCTTCTTCTTCTTCTTCTTCTTCTTCTTCTTCTTCTTCTTCTTCTTCTTCTTCTTCAATCGCTATGAACTATTTAAACTACCGTTCAATAAGAGCAGTTTCCCTGGGGAGTTTATAATCACGAAACAGGTGACGGAATTTAAAATCCGGACGTCTGTATTTTAATTATCACCACGGGGCCTGATAAGATATCTATAAGTCTCCCTATTATCGGCGGTATATTTGTCATTCCTGGTCATCATCGATTTAAAGTTTAACATACCGTAGATTATCCGTCTGTAGAGAGTACACGGATTCTTCTACGTAATCCAAACATAACTGTTTATTTATTACTACAACGGAATATGTATCTGTTTAATACAAATCCTATCACCGTACACAGGGTTAAAGACCCACGTGTCTTTTGTTTCAAATGTAAATAATACATACATTAGTTTGATATGCTTAATTTATTCTATTCTGAAGTGAATTTCAGAGACACGAAAGCAGTAAATCATTTTCTATATACAAAACCTTATTTCAAAAATCAAATTAACGACAAAGGAAAGTTAGACATTTGAATAAGTAGTTCGTTAGGTACAACTTTATTTATTTTTGAGATTTTGTTTGTTATTTTTTTTTTTTTTTTTTTTCAATTTGCCATTTTTTTTGTTTTGTCCACCATTGCGATCTCTCCTTGATTACTCATGCATGCTTACTTTATTATCGGACCGACCTGTTACCGTAATTTACAGTTTGTATATTAGGTTTTTTTTTCTCGGTGAATTTTCTTTCCGTACATGTGTAAAAAGGTTGTTTATCGCTACAAATATTTCCCCTTTAAGGTTGATACCGGAATGGTATTTGTTGCATTGTGTGCACACCACGTGGGGTCACGTGGTCGATTGTCGGTGAAGAGGTTCGTTAGCACCCATTTGTCACGTTAGGCCGGCCCACGTGCGATAATCAACCGTTAATGAAGTGGTCGCAACACCCTTCAGGTGTGTCCTAAAAGTGAGAACCCCGCGCCGTGACGGACCATAATTACGGACGTGGTTGAACATCACTTAGTGCTTTAATTATAGCAGAATCTATTCAGTTTACCTGACAATTATAGGGTGCGTACAGAAGTTATAAACACTCTGATGTTGTATGAGGTTACATTACGTATCTCAGGGAGTTATCTTTAACCACTAACCAGCATTTAATCAGTAAAAATGTCTACCGACCCCGAAACATCATGATTCATGTGATCTTTTCCAGGAAATATTACTGAATCAAAACACGACTAGATTAACGAGATAAAAAGTTAAAACAATTAAACAAACAGGGAGGTATGGTACAGAGAATCTTTATAAATATAAATACAAAACAAGGAGGGATACAGCATTCTAGAACTTAATTAAATAATAAAAAAATCATTCCTTACGAAGTCAATGGTCAGGTCCCTACAATCCCTACATGCATCAATATCTTGCAATTGGTCGGTTACAGAAACGGGCGCGATATTTTGAAAACTAAAACCGTTTTAATCTCGGTAAGAGATTTGTCGTTAGTGTAGTTATTAACCAGTCTGTGTCTGGTCAATGTATAACGACATGTAAATTGATAATGTGGTGATGTTTGTAACCCGAACGTATAATCATTTATATCTTACTGCTGTAAACACTTGCCCTTTGATAACGTAAGTCGATAAGGAAGCACGTGCGAAGTACTAATAACCGGAACCAAGACTTAGCAGATTACGGAACTTCGTCGACTTATAGCACGGTCGTTGTGCAACTACAGTTCGGTGTTTTTTTCTTTAAAATTGAACAATAATGAGAAGTGAAATATTGGTGCGATGTTATAGTTTTGGGGAAAACAAGTTTTTGGGTAGATTGTTTCATGTGGTGGTGCTCAAATCATATACATGTGTACGTTAAAATACAATCTTGATCTCCGCCCCCCCCCCCTGTCCCTCGGGTGACCCCCGGGATGCCGTGAAGCCCTGGGCCCCCTGTCCCTCCGGTGACCCCCGGGATGCCGTGAAGCCCTGGGCCCCCTGTCCCTCGGGTGATCCCCGGGATGCCGTGAAGCCCTTGGCCCCCTGTCCCTTGGGTGACCCCCGGGATGTCGGGAAGCCCTGGATGCCCTGTCCCCCGGGATGTCGGAAAGCCCTGGATGCCCTGTCCCTCGAGTGACCCCCAGGATGCCGTGAAGCTCTGGGTCCCCTGTCCCTCGGGTGATCCCCGGGATGCCGTGAAGCTCTGGGTCCCCTGTCCCTCGGGTGACCCCCGGGATGTCGGGAAGCCCTGTATTGACTAACCTAGTGTTATATATAGGTCCTATCAGAGGGACTATTGTGTAGTTTACCACTCAACCTACCCATCACCTCGTGATAAATGGTCAGTTCGTGTAACAGGAAGCACTGACCAGTCAAACTGACCGTCACCACTGTTCGGAGCCCCATAACTGACCATTGAAGTGCCCAATGACGCATTGCCAGACGTAAAGCGTTTTACTGAATCGGTTACACTTAAAATAATGGCCGGGAATGGTAGGCATAGTTACTCTAGAGAGAGGGATGGCTATTGAGAGCTGGCCAGATAAAAAGCGATTTACGCGACTGACTACTTGAAATAATGGATCGTCCACGTAAGTCCTCATTGAGGTTGACATAATGAAAGCGATACGGCTCTCGTTGACTGGCAATAAAGTCTCATCAATGTTTAATTAAATTGTTGTAATGTTTGAGGCGCACAATCGAGCCTCCTCAACAAAAGAGTTCCACAGTTGTTATGGCGGTGTTAATTGGTTGGCATTGTGTAACTCGGCGCAGCGCCAGTGCGCATGAGTGGTAATTTGTTCTTTTGAAATCAAATCCGCCATGAATTGGATGAGGCTTACTAAAACCCGGACTTTGAATGAAATTTTAAATCGGTTGTACTCGACAATAGTGGACGCTGGTCAGCTGACGTAACTCGAGGAGGACACACGACCACCACATCTGTTACCAGTGAACACAATTTTAGTTAACATTATGGCGTCATAGGGGCCAGAGAACCAGAAATCTATATTTGTCCCTCCCGTGGAGACCTGACCCATGTACCGCCCCACACTGACCGCCACATACAGCTGTTGTGTGTCTCAAACCACAGGTCAAGTACTGACCGAAGTGTCTGTGCAGTATTTAGGCGGGATGAAAGGAACCGCAAAGTGTCTTGAAAGAAAACAAAAACAAAACAAAACAACGGCAAAAAAAACAACAAAAAAAAAAAACAAGAAATATCTCTAAAAATGATAAACGGCATAGTGTTAATGCTGGTGGTTATAATGTAAAACTGCTGGTGAAATAAATTAACGAACTTATTAATAAATGCGTTTCAGTACGGATAACAAAATTATATAAGTTTGAATCATTTTTGGTGATAATAAGACTGCATTTGAATCAGGAATATAATTTTATTGATGTGTCATTTTAATAGATACGTCAACTTATTCAGCTTGCATTCAATCTTAATTTTGTTTCGTCTTTAACTGCATATCTGCATATCTGCATTTTGCATTTACCGCTACATTGACCTATCACATACTTCATCTTGACCACTTACGCAACCTTTCGCGTCATATCCGGGACCAAAAGAAAATTATACGAAAAACAACGGCATTGTATCCTCTTTACATACAGTACTTAGAATATGTTTTTACATGTATATGGTTAAAACGTAATTCCTCTGGAAAATCAACCCTTCTAAAACCAGGGAAATTTTAAGACAAGGTCTTCATGAAGTAGCCGGTGAATACCTCACTTTATTACATTTTTACCAGTGAAATATCAAAAATCATTCATTCTATAAAAGTGATATTTTTCACTAGTGAACATATTTTTCACTAGTGAAAAATATCACTTTTGCTGATTTGACCAATCAAATTAATGATTAGAAAATACAAAAATAATTGACCAATCAGAAAGCCCGACATATATGTCAGCACCTGGACAGGGGGAACTACTTTTTTTGTTTACAAGTTATCGCTGTAGTCCTAGTTAGCATACGGGGTAGGTTTTTCGTTGATAAAAAAATGTAATAAACAGAATATCTAACAGTGTCTTCAGTAATACCAAATATATTTCTGCGCACTCGTGAAAAATATCAAAATATTAGCCCCACTCGTGAAATATATTTGGTATTACTGAAGACACTGTTAGATATCCTCTATGTACATTACAGATATTCCAGATAAAATGACTATGTAATGCTCTATTTACTTTTCTTATTTTAGGAACTAAAAACTATATATATATTGATTTTCAATCAATGAAGTTTTATATAATTCCTAAAAACGACTGTTTAGTATCAACGCATCACAGCATTGATTAATGACGGCCGAGTGACCAGCACGTGCTAGGCCGGACCCCGACATGATAGCCTGTGGTATTATCTGGGTAACAGGTTGTCCCCCTCCTCACTCGTCTCTCTATGATAACAATTAGCAGCACTAACTGGTCGGCGCGTGACCAATCGAGTCAGCTGATAAACGAGACTCCGGACAATCCGGCCGTGGCTACTGTCATGTCCATCGCCGTGTTTGACAGCGGTCAGCAGATTAAAGTCTAATAAATTTTCCATTTCTATAAAAGAATTTTCGTGTTGAAGACGAGAGTGCGCCTATCATTTAGACAATTACAAGGAGTCTTAACGTGTTATTACAATTGAAAAGAATTAATTTTCAGTGTCTGCAATTTTTTGATAAAGGGAATTGTAATTCTGTAGTATGTGGAGGAATCTGATAGCCTTGTGTTTAGCACCAAACGGAAACGGAGTTTGATTTGTACATAGAAGTTATTGTCAGGCGACAAGAATTAGTCTGTAATTTACATCTCTGAGGGGACGAGTTTGATCACTAACATAAACACATAACTGTTTCGGATCATTTGATATCTGATGCTATTTCTAATCGTTTTGTACTTCATGTTTAATCCGGTGTCGGATTTGACAGTAAAATTGTAATATAAAACAAACCTATCGTAACCATGACAATAATATTTATTTTACAGATACGATACAAGTTCGGCTGTTACGATGAAATCATCGATGTGGAGGAAGCGTCCGTCCGTCATTGTAACTGGATTCGTTTTGTCAAATCTTCATCAAACGTCGACGACGTCAACTTTGTGGCGGTGATCATCAAGGGCGAGCCAGTGTTCCAGGCGATCAAACACGTGACTCCAAATGATCCAATTATCGTCTTCTTTGATGCTGAAGAGGAAGCTACGAAACCGAAACCGGAAGTGGTGTCACAGGAAATACCGGAACAAGAACAATCACCGGAAATCGGTAAGTTTAACCATAAAGAGTGGGTTTTGTTGATTAGGCCCGGCTCTGATGTGTCCTTACCGCCGATTTGTTAAGTAATGGGAGGCGTGGTCAAAAGTAAATGGAGATAATTATAATCTTCGGTATCAGATATGGTCGTTCAAATAATTAATTAAAATTAATGTGTGATCGGTTGATTATTTCAGTTCCAAAAGAGGACAGAAAAGAATTGATATCGCCGATGTCCCTGGACACGAGTGCAATGTTCACGTCACCAATCACACGGGAGGATGATTGTCGGTCAAGTCTGAGTGACGTCATGAGTGAACAGGAAAGCGATAAATCAGATCAGGTATGTTGTTGTTTTAATAAGGATACACTACGTCACCTTAAAGAGCGCGTGATAAAGTTAATTAATAACAAACTCAGATGTTTTAAGGATATATCTGTGACTCCATTCAGTTTACATGTTTACCCTGATTTTGTATGTTACTGGTGTTTCTCGGAAAGTCCCAACACGTGTAAATTTATAATTTTAATTTCAGACAAAAAGCGAATCTGACACCACTACCAACAGCAGTCCAGAACAGCTAGGCCTAGTGACGTCACGGATCGGCAAGCGGAACCGCGAAAGGACATGGCTGCCGTGTGAGGTTTGCGGGAAGAAGTTCGACAGACCGTCACTACTGAAACGACACATGCGTGTACATACAGGTATGTTTATACCGTCACTACTGAAACGGCACATGCGTGTACATACAGGTATGTTTATACCGTCACTACTGAAACGGCACATGCGTGTACATACAGGTATGTTTGTACCGTCATTACTGAAACGGCACATGCGTGTACATACAGGTATGTTTGTACCGTCACTACTGAAACGGCACATGCGCGTACATACAGGTATGTTTATACCGTCACTACTGAAACGGCACATGCGCGTACATACAGGCATGTTTATACCGTCACTACTGAAACGGCACATGCGCGTACATACAGGTATGTTTATACCGTCACTACTGAAACGGCACATGCGCGTACATACAGGTATGTTTATACCGTCACTACTGAAACGGCACATGCGTGTACATACAGGTATGTTTATACCGTCATTACTGAAACGGCACATGCGTGTACATACAGGTATGTTTATACCGTCACTACTGAAACGGCACATGCGTGTACATACAGGTATGTTTATACCGTCACTACTGAAACGGCACATGCGTGTACATACAGGTATGTTTATACCGTCATTACTGAAACGGCACATGCGTGTACATACAGGTATGTTTATACCGTCATTACTGAAACGGCACATGCGTGTACATACAGGTATGTTTATACCGTCACTACTGAAACGGCACAGGCGTGTACATACAGGTATGTTTGAACCGTGGAAACATTTATTTGGGCTTGACAACAAAATCTGTCTGATTATATTTGATGGATTCCGTCTTTTATAAAACAGGCCTTGTATATAGCTCATATAATGGTCGACATCAATGATAATAGTCAACTTTAGATAATTAAAATAGATAAATAAAAACACTACCGTAGATTGTGTTAGCGTCACCTATTCTTGATTTTGGCTAAATTGGTTTTAGGTTATGATTATTTCTACATTGTAAACAATACATTTTTTATCGCAGAACAATTATTAAAGGATTTTGCAGGAGTTGATTATCTTACTATCGCCCTTCTATACAGCAAAAGCATTAAAAAACTTTTGTTAAAATTGTTCTAAATCAATGTTTTTTATTACTAATCTTTACATATTTTACATTTTAAAGCTAAAAAACAAAACAGCATGTACAGTAAGGAAACAAAATCACATTTTAATTGAGAGTGAAATTAAATTTTATCTTATTTTCAATTGTAGGTGAGAAGCCCCACGCGTGCGATGTGTGCGGTAAGGCCTTTTCCACGTCCAGCTCACTAAACACACACAGACGTATACACAGCGGAGAAAAACCTCATCAATGTAAAATCTGCGGCAAACGTTTTACCGCCAGCTCCAACCTCTACTACCACCGGATGACGCACAATAAGGTAGGTCACTCTGTTCATACTTCCGGTTAATGTTTGGTTGACACGGGAATAATTTTATTTTGCAAGATGTAATTTAAACAGACTGCTGACGGTAAAGAGGGTAACAGTTATCTGTTTTGAAAGTCAGAATATTTCAATTAAGAAAACAAAATGGTAGTCAGGTTAGACCAGAAGAGCTGTTGTATTTGCGAAATATATACCAATACTTTTGTATGATTTTTGCATACTTTCGATTCATATGAAATGCGTTTTGGGGGATAAAATTTAACATTATTCTCATTTCCACAGGAGAAACCCCACAAGTGTACTTTGTGCTCCAAATCATTCCCACCCCCGGGGACCTCCGAAGTCACATGTACGTCCACAACGGTTCCTGGCCATTCAAATGTGACATATGTAACAGAGGATTCAGTAAACAAACAAACCTTAAAAACCACCAACTACTACACTCAGGTACGTACAGATGTATAAAACGTCACAAACATCGTCACGACAGCGTGATGTGACGTAACAATCTGTGACGTTATATCTGTAAATCAAAAAGTGAACAAATCGGCAAGTGTGGATCTAGGGGCGACATTGTTTTACACAAATGACACAAAAGAGTTCCCAAATCTATGTTATGTCCGTCTTTGTTCATTCTATGTTTTAACTTGGACCGTGTTCTTTGACTTTTATACAAATTCATCGTGTTTTGAAGACAAAATTATACTAAAGGTATTATGTATTCATATAATGGTATGATGTAATAATGTAATATTATAATGTATTTATATAATTTTATGATGTATCGTTATAATTTTATAATGTATTCATATATTGTTATACTATAATGTAAAACTTTTTTTTTTAGGTGACAAACCACACGAGTGTTACCTTTGTGCCAAGAAGTTTGCTCTCCAGTGTAATCTCAAGACCCACATGAAAACTCATGAAAGTAAGCATCGTCTATTCAGTCATATATTCCAAATGGAATTAATTACAGTACATTTGTTAATTTCAAAATGAAGAAAATCATGAGGAAATATGCTAATTATATGGTACAAAAATGTCAACTTCGAGTGAAATAAATTCATGAACTTTCACCTCTGAATTATGTCAGTAAACGCCTCCGTGACTAACACGTAGATATACGTATATATGTAGACTTTAGGCAGACAAACCTGTACGTTATAGACTACTTTATATAACACGTACTTGACAATGCAATATCCGGAATTCAGAGTCCGTCCATGTCACTTAGACAATTACATATACTTCCGGTTATCGACCAGACGGATTATATAAATAAGTCATTACTCATCGTTTACATTTTCTTTCAGATGATACACAAGATGAGTGTGTACGGTGCGGAAAAGCCTTTCTAGGATCCAGCACATCGCCCACTCGGCAATGTTCGGAATGTATGAAACCGGAAAATGCCGAAAATAGCCGAAAAGTGCGCAAACAGTCATCCGATTTCAGTATATCAAGACTTACACAGTCAACACCAAAACGTTCATTAGACTCAGATCCAAGGACACTTTCACAAGACTTCCCAAGAGAGCCGTTAGGGAGTCCATCGTTTGACAGATCGCCACCATTCTACTCCCCAAAACTGATGTCATTTCCTGTATCTGCGCACGCAGCACTGTCGCCGATCTCGCCACAAAACGTCTTGTCACCCCGACATCGTGGATTCTCCCCGATTGTTGTCCGCCATTCTAGTCTGTTGAGCCCGTCCAATGAACACATGAACATGTTTGGTATCCATACTGACCAGAGACATAGTTACGGAAGTGACGTCATACCTCATAGGCCATTCTGGACCGGAAGTCTAACCCATGGATATTGAAAACGATCTGCTAAACATTGTATGTGACTGTGGATTCTAGTCAGAATCGATTAAGCCTCACTGTCATTCAGACTCTTGTGTGTTATAAACCTAGTCTCGTTAAGGACGATATTTTGATGAACACTTTTGCGGTCTTTGTTCCTGATTAACTGGAACTATTTAACATTGATTACGTGATAAGAAGCGAGGACTCTATTTTTAAAGAATATATTCCGTGTTTTGTATTGTATGACATGGCAATCCTAGGTCGAGTATATCTATTGTTCGACGCTACGACAATATCAAGTGTACCGTTTTTATGACGTCATAACGGTATGGTAGTCTCAATTGACTTATTGTATGTCGTCACGGTTGCCCCAAGTGACTTATTGTATGACGTCATGATATTCCTCGGTGTATTTCTTTGACACAAGAGGAGCTGTGCACACCTTACGCAAATATTTGTACATAGTTCCAAATTCGACTTCGCAACAATTGCATTTAGTCATGTGATGTGTATAGACCACGCCCAACTGTGATTTGATGAAGTGTGAATATTTTTTTGATGTGCTTAAGATGTCGGCCAAACTTTATGTTGTAATCTATCTCGTATCTCTCCTTTTCTGTCTCTTCTTACTAAACTTTTCTTTGTCTTTTGTAAATATCAATTTCTCGATCCGTCCATTCCTCGACTTCGTATTTTGTCTCTTTCGCTTTAACCACAAATATCTCTTGTCGTGAGGTGCCTCTCGGTTAGCCAGGAGGAAGAATATGCAAAATACAATGAACATATCACGTGATCATATTACATATGATCACATGATCAAATCGCACACATATGACACATGATCATATGGACTCTACTGCAATCCTGCACACACATACACACACATACACACATACACACACATACATATACGTGTATATGAAGGAATCGTGCAATACCCATTGTATGTTTCAAAGAAAACTTTAAATATTTGTGCAATTTATTTCCAGATGTCGATGTTTTAGAATTCCATGGACATTGTTACATGGTTTTCTCCCATTGAAATAAATGATAAATGGACTGTTATCTATTTGTTTATTATATTTTACGGTGACAATTATAGCATTGTTCGCAGAGAAATGTAAGGTTTCACTGTGAAAACGAGTGAAATTTTCACTGCAGTGAAATAAGAATACCCAAAATTGACGTATTGGGAGATGTTCTTGACGTTATTAACTGTTGCGTGGCGATTTATCCCCGCCTCTAGGTAGAAAGCATTACACACATATAATGTTATTATACTGTATAGCGCTTCAAATTCGCGGGGTCAATATTTCGCGTTTTAGATTTCACTACATGTTAATTTTACGCATTAGCATATATAATAGGAGCTGTGATCATTGTAATCAGCTACTTGGCCTGGTTGTTTATTATCAGAATGTGTACGATTTGGTTAGTTTTTCTGTTGTTTTTACTAGACAGACAGTTTTCCAGTACTCGACATTGTATTACTCAATGTCTCCTGACACATGACCAAAAGACGGATGTATTGTAGAAATGACGTCTCTGAACAGCTCGTGGATACTTTTGATCCAATATCCGAATAAATTTCACATCCAAACTTTTATTTCTCATTTGATTCAAATGTACTTTGAATTATGTCGTTGAGTTAAAGTTTCAGAAGAGCAAAATATTTCACTGGTGTATAGCATTCGCGGATTATAGTGGAAACACAAATATATCGAAACTAAAACTACCGCGAAATATAACCGCTATACAGTAATTAGACCGGCCACCAGCCCTTAAGTTTTTTGTTAGAACTGCTCCACTAAATTTTAATACTAGATTATCTCCCCTAGTTTGAAACTTAGGTGTGATCAAAATCATAAAGGTCAATTTTATTTATAATTTTAATATTCTAGAGACAGGGAACCAGTCTATACAGTAATACGCAGACAGACATTAAGATAAAATTCAGGTATGGAATCACGTGGCTCTATGGGTCGGGATTTTTGACTACATCTAAGGGATCACGTGATTCTAACTAGATCGGGGTTTCGACAATGTCTATGAAATCACGTGACTCTCTAGGTCGGGATCTCTGACAATGTCTATGAAATCACGTGACTCTCTAGGTCGGGATCTCTGATAATGTCTATGAAATCAAGTGACTCTCTGGGTCGGGATTTCTGACTATGTCTATGAAATCACGTGACTCTCTAGGTCGGGATCTCTGACAATGTCTATGAAATCACGTGACTCTCTAGGTCGGGATTTCTGACAATGTCTTTAGAATCTACGAGATATTAAAATCATTTGTGACTTTACAATAGTCTGCTTCGGTAGCTAAAGTACCAATATATATCGATTTTATTGGCCTCCAGCCGGATGGTCAAACGTGACGAGTTGGTAAGATAGATATTGGTTGGATCGACTTGAAATCTCAGATAGAATATTAGACGTAGTCAGTAGACCTAGCACCTTTGTGTAGATATTTCGTGTCTTTGGTGCGCGGAACTATCTTTTGACCCCTGTCCGCAGACTGACCGATGGCTATCTTGATCTCTACCTTCTGGATTAAATATGGAGCACGGAGGCAAGTGTGGCGACCTTACGATTGGCTGAAAATGATTGATGATGTCTCGAGGGACCAATCAGGTGAAAGTTCCCGCTCCTCTTCCCTCAATACCCTATCCATGTCCAGACCTAGCTACGTTAGTATCTGATCATGCGAATTTCTTTAAAGCGTTTTAAACGTTTTGTTTTTAACGAAAGTCATTTTTACATTAAACTTAAATCAATCAGTTAAGGGTGTATCTAGCGCGTGCATTTGTTCTCGCTTTACCAAGAATCTTTCCTAATTACCTGAAGATATGAACCCTAACCGGCCCCGCTCCCCCGGGACCGGGGATCGTAGACCTGTCGGTCCCGAGTGCTCTATGTTGAGCTGACTATCTGTTAAACATCTCCGAAAACTTGTGTGATTTTTATCACCTCATATACGTCTTTAGTTTCGCTTTATTTCAATTAACGGCGGTTAATGATGCAGCGTGACAAATCACCTCCTCTCCCAGACCCTCCCAGAACCCTATACACAGCGGGGAGCAAGTCTCTTAGCTTTGATATAAGCGACACTGAAATTCGGCAACAAGGTGGCGCTTTGTATGCTCGTGAAACGTAACCCCTCCCCAGGGAGAAATTATTAACTGTATTCAAGTTGATGCTACAAATTGGCTAATTAATCAGCGAATCGGATCGCTGTATTTGTCATATGAAAAGAAAACCAGATTCCATTTCTGATTCTACCCAGTAAACTAAGTATATTGACTGGTCACCTTTATAACAGTGACCGTGTTATTATACAGATGTACTAACGGTATAGATTTAAACACATGGTTCAATAAAAGTACTTGACCTCGGTAAATTTGATTTTTCCTAATGCAGTTTCAGACCAGGATGTCTATTATGTTCTGTTTCAAGTTTAATTAGAAATTAAAGCTGACAAGGTAACGGTCATTTTGTTGAAGGTGATTCTTAATTTGACCCTCGGCACTTGCGATGGTGAGGAAATATGGACACCCAATCACATAACCAATCAGGAGGTATTTTCTGTCAGAATTAACACCAACAGTGTCGGCCGATCACTGGAAATTCTAACCAAAGTAACGGTCAAAGAAATTTAACTTATCGAGTTGTGATAGTCTGATACATTACGTGTGTGTAAGGTAGGGGTCAGCTGGTCAAGGTATTGTGGTCAATGATCAGCTACGTAATGCGTGTCCGTTAGAACACGGGACGCCGCCACACCTTCGGAGTGCGGTGGCTGTTTGAAATTTCACCTACAGTAGGATTTCTCGATCAGGTGACTGGTGGTTTCACGGAGAATTAGACATATTATAGGATTTTTCACGAGGTTTCATTTAATTCAAAATCGATGAAAGAGTCCAGAGATTTTAGATTTAACAAGCTTATGAGCAACTAGAGCAATTAATACAAGTGTAACTCGTTTGATAAGTAACCTTAAAAAAGAAAATGAATTGCAAGATGCATTTTATCGCATGATCAAACATGTATCATCTTCACAACAATTAATTAACCCCAAATCAAAATACAATTTAAAGAGGCTTACCCGCAGACGGACCGGTAAACGGCACATCTCCGATCACTAAATAAACTTCAGTACACGTTTCTATGTGACAAAATTAGAGGCTTTCCGACTTAATTTCTTGAAAACAATTACAGAATATGTATTTAAAAGACGTTTTAAAACTCAACCTGAGAGAGGAAATGTATGGAATATAACGGCAAATCTTCTTTGTAAATCGCCGCTGCCTTTGAAGTTATCACTGTGCGGCACTGTGCACGTGCTTGTTTCTTTGATGTGTCAATCAAATTAGACTTATTGCGGGTTGCGATTAAATAAATACTATTTAAAATGAGGTTTTAATATCACTTTTCAGCGTTTTATAAGGAAAATAAAATGAAAAACTCAACAATTCCAACAATCTGTCATGTGTAAAACATCTTTTTCTATTAGCCAATTTTTCTGATCTCTCTGCGGGCAAGCCTCTTTAAACTTCATATCTTCTACTAATATCACGTGGCGGTAGTGGTGACGTCACGCCACGTCATGGTTATAAAGCTGTATAAGGCGATTCTATATTTCGTAATCTCTTTAAATACATTACGATTATATTAAGGGATTATTACACATTGATTAGATCTTTGATGTTATGAGAATATTGTAATGGTTTCATAACTTAAATACATGTACAATGCATATTTAAGTTAATCTTTATGATTTGATTACATCGCTGTGTCCGTCAATCAGTAGCCTATGTTAACGTTTCAAACGGCGAAGATAATTTTAGCTTTATGTACTTATACTGAAAAGTTTTTTAAGCCAATAAAAAGGTTAGTTACAACAGAGACATATATACAGAGAGATTGGCAGCTCTCTATTTGCCCTTGTGTTTACATAGTGGCCCCTGACCTTCCCACAATCCTTTGCGGTCACTCGGTTCAGTCTTCACTAGACGCCATATTGGAGAAAACTTGAAAACCAGACACATAATAATCGATAATTTCTATTTGAAATCATCACCAAGATCCAATTATGTGCTTTAATTTTATTAATATCAAAGTGCAGAAGTGTCATCAATATGAAATATATCACAATTTGCTGCCCAAGTGTTTGTATTTTGAGTATGAAAGTCAAGCACAACTCAGGAAAGATCGGCGGGAATCTCCAATTTTCGAAAAGTCCCTATGGGGTTTTCGATAATACGGATAAATGACAACAATGTGCATGATAATCAAGACCACATTCCATAAGTATGATAGTTTTTGGTTAATGCGGTAACTTTTGTAGTGGCCTAGATAAAACAATGTGCTTTTTGTGTGCGTTTAAAATTGACGATGTTTTGGTCGGACGTAATGGCGGCTTAATTACAAACTTGGACATGTCGAATAGGACCCAATGGATTTTCGAAAATACGGATAAATGACAACAATATGCATGATCAATAAGACTATATCCCATAAGTTTGATAGTTTTTGGTTAATGTGGTAACTTTTGTAGTGGCCAAAATAAAACGATGTGCTTTCTGTGTGTATTTAAAATGACGATGTTTTGGTCTGACGTAATAGCGGATTAACCAGAACATGTCGAATAAGTTCCAATACTACGATACACACATGCGCATAGCCCGATTTACCTGCGCTCGCGTGTGTTTGATAGGAGACAGGACGCTCTCGATAAGGGATATGCTTGAGTGGTCACGAATAAAGGGAGCCACTATCCGTACGGGGAAATAGCGATGTTACTAATCTCTCTGTATATATGTCTCTGGTTACAAGCAAAATTAGATTATTTAAATATTTATCATATAAGCTTTGAAAGGTATATGATATATTTCATAGAGAGGTAAAGATGACTTCCAAAAATGTATTTATTTGTTAAAATGCCACAATACCATATCTGTATTGTTTGTACACGTCGTTTCTAAGGAAAAATAAATCATCTCCGAAGGATATACTGGATATATTAATGTTACATGTAGAGAGAGATTTGTGAGACGACGGGTACATATCGAATTAACACTTAACCTCTGTTAAACGTCACATAACTGGTGTATCTGATGTCGGACGAGTTACAACTGTCCGGTCTAAAGTCACATAACTGGTGTATCTGATGTCGGACGAGTTACAACTGTCCGGTCTAATGTCACATAACTGGTGTATCTGATGTCGGACGAGTTACAGCTGTCCGGTCTAACGTCACATAACTGGTGTATCTGATGTCGGACGAGTTACCACTGTCCCGTCTAACGTCACATAACTGGTGTATCTGATGTCGGACGAGTTACAACTGTCCGGTCTAACGTCACATAACTGGTGTATCTGATGTCGGACGGGTTACAACTGTCCGGTCTAACGTCACATAACTGGTGTATCTGATGTCGGACGAGTTACCACTGTCCGGTCTAACGTCACATAACTGGTGTATCTGATGTCGGACGAGTTACAACTGTCCGGTCTAACGTCACATAACTGGTGTATCGATGGGGACGGGTTACAACTGTCCGGTCTAACGTCACATAACTGGTGTATCTGATGTCGGACGAGTTACAACTGTCCGGTCTAACGTCACATAACTGGTGCATCTGATGTCGGACGTGTTACAACTGTCCGGTCTAACGTCACATAACTGTTGTATCTGATGTCGGACGAGTTACAGCTGCCCCGTCTAACGTCACATAACTGGTGAATCTGATGTCGGACGAGTTACAACTGTCCGGTCTAACGTCACATAACTGGTGTATCTGATGTCGGACGAGTTACAGCTGTCCCGTCTAACGTCACATAACTGGTGAATCTGATGTCGGACGAGTTACAACTGTCCGGTCTAACGTCACATAACTGGTGAATCTGATGTCGGACGAGTTACAACTGTCCGGTCTAACGTCATATAACTGGTGTATCTGATGTCGGACGAGTTAGAGCTGTCCGGTCTAACGTCACATAACTGGTGAATCTGATGTCGGACGAGTTACAACTGTCCCGTCTAACGTCATATAACTGGTGTATCTGATGTCGGACGAGTTAGAGCTGTCCGGTCTAACGTCACATAACTGGTGTATCTGATGGCGGACGAGTTACAACTGTCCGGTCTAACGTCACATAACTGGTGTATCTGATGTCGGACGAGTTAAAACTGTCCGGTCTAACGTCACATAACTGGTATATCTGATGGCGGACGAGTTACAACTGTCCCGTCTAACGTCACATAACTGGTGTATCTGATGTCGGACGAGTTACAGCTCTCCGGTCTAACGTCACATAACTGGTGTATCTGATGTCGGACGAGTTAAAACTGTCCGGTCTAACGTCACATAACTGGTATATCTGATGGCGGACGAGTTACAACTGTCAGGTCTAACGTCACATAACTGGTGTATCTGATGTCGGACGAGTTACAGCTCTCCGGTCTAACGTCACATAACTGGTGTATCTGATATCGGACGAGTTACAGCAGGTGGCCGGTTTGGAGGCGGAAAGACTCAACTATGATTAGCTAACTTAGGACAGGGCCAGCTGACCGATTGACCACTCGGCTTTCATACGACACACCTAAAAGGACGTTTACAATGACTAGTTTGGATATTTATTTTTTAGAATAGGATTGTTTAATTTCATAAAAAAAAAACGCCAGATCAAGTTGTTTTCTGCAACCGCAGGAACTATATATCGTTTGGGGGATTCGAATATACAAGTCTCTGCTTCAGACTCTACGATTATAATTAGATTTGCTTTAAATGATTAAAAATAATGTTTTTTTTTTTTTTTTTTTTTGTGGAATCAGAAGATGAAACACGTTTACAATGCATTAAAACCTTAACACGGAACAATTCATTATCATGTGACTCTACAAACAGAGACGTTCATGTGACAATTGATCATGAATGCCTTCTCAGTGTTTTTTCTTCAATTCTTCTGGCAAAATAGGAACATCATGAAAATAACACTATTTTTCTGTAACAATCACTCGAATTATGATAAAATATTAGGTGCACGATAATGTACTTAAACATTTTTTATTCTAAAATATCTTATATTTCAATAGTATTAATTTTCTTCTTTTTTTTTCTCTCTAAATACTAATTTTCTTTTGACCTAGATATTTTTTTTTTTGATTTCCTATAAATAATTTTGTTTTTTCTAAATACTAATTTTCTATTGTCCTTACTACTAATTTTCTATTGTACTAAATACGATTTTTTATTTTCTTAGTAATAATTTTCTATTAACCTAAATACTAAATTTACTATTGTCCTAAATACTAATTTTCTTTTCTCCTAAATACTATCAAGCCGTCACTGAAATTCGATTAAATCGTGTGAGTGTGATAAAATGTTTTAACTGACCTCTATCTTTAATCTGTTATCAATGTGTTGTTTTTAATTTTGTATAATTTGAGATGATATCGGGCATTTTGATGAAATATAAAAGTATTCGTTCGGATTTCTTTAGGAGAAAAGATGATAAAACAGCCTGATATAGTGTTCCTTCCCGATAATCTATACACAGTGATTCTATGCCGGCCGAGCCCGACTTGTAAATGTTTCCAGAGACGACAATTCAACCGGTCAAAATAAATCTTTTAATTCCTTAGTCGAGACAGAAATAACAATTTTCCTGATAGAACATCTCCATAACAACCTGGAACAAGCACATTTTCGTTTTTTTACAAGGGTGACTTGTCTTCAGTCAAAATAAATCTAAATCAAATAAGCTTAAACGACGGGAAACGAATTCTTTAGCGCAGTTTTTGAAAGGCTACCTCAATCTCCTGTCGGGAGATCTATTGTCGGGTTAGGACGGCATTGGAATCAGGACCGATAACTCCCGAGGCGCGTGGGCCGGATAATAGGGACTCGTCCCATTGTCGTAAATTGAAAGTGAAAACGCCCCTTGTCGGACAAACAAACAGATGCGTGTTCATCCAACCAGAAGTCGTCTTTCAAACGGATTGACAAACAGCCAATCAGATGACATAATAGGGGTCGCACGCGACAGAGATTAACCTTTGAACTGCAGAAAAGAATTTCACTTGTGTTACAATGACATTTGGTCATTATGTGAATTTCAATCAGTTTAACATTTCAATGGTAACGACTTGATAATTAACTCATGTCTGACTTTTAAACTTTTGTTACATGCTAATATTGTTCACGGACAAAAGTAGGACAACACCCCGGGTTATTCCGAATGACCGAGGTTAAGAAAACGGATGTTCCGAGTGACCTTTTGAGACGGAACAGGTCTCGGGTATCCTGTATCTGTCGGTGAACCGGTTTTTATTGAATATTTACATTTAACTTTTTTTTGTTTTAAAAATATCATTCATTATTAAATAAATGCGTCCTTTATAGAAATGTGTTTGTTATATAGAGGCGGCCTTTATAGAAAGGTGTTTGGTATATAGAGGCGGTCTTTATAGAAAGGTGTTTGGTATATAGAGGCGGTCTTTATAGAAATGTGTTTGTTATATAGAGGCGGCCTTTATAGAAAGGTGTTTGGTATATATAGATGGCTTTTATAGACAGGTGCTTGGTTTATAAAGGTGGCCTATATAGGCAGGTGTTTGTTACAAAGAGGCGACCTTTATGTACAAGTGTATATTATATAGAGGCGGCCTTTATAGATAGGTTTTTGATATATAGAGGCGGTCTTTATAGGCAGGTGTTTGTTATATAGATGCAGCCTTTATAGATAGGTTTTTGATATATAGAGGCGACCTTTATAGACAGGTGTTTGGTATATAGAGGCGGCCTTTATAGACAAGTGTTTGATACAGAGAGGCGGCCTTTCTAGACAGGTGTTTGATATATAGAGGCGGCCTTTATAGATAGGTTTTTGATATATAGAGGCGCCTTTAAAGACAAGTACATATTTGTATATGCTTTATAGAGTCGGCGGCCTTTCTTCTTTGAGCTATTTGGAGTGATATTCATTAGGGATACTTTTGGTTTGGTTTATTTTGTTTAACGTCCTATTAACAGCTAAGGTCATTTAAGGACGGCCTCCCGTGCGTGCGACATGAATGTGTGTGGTGAGTGCGTATGTGTGTTTTGGGAGGCTGCAGTATGTTCGTGTTAAGTCTCCTTGTGATAGGCCGGAACTTTTGCCGATTTATAGTGCGACCTCACTGAAGCATACTGCCGAAGACACCCAGCAGCACACCCCACCCGGTCACATTATACTGACAACGGGCGAACCATTAGACTTATGTAATATTACGGGGGTCATGTTTATTCAAGAAGAAGAAAACAAGAGGCCAAGGGCCTCGTAGCTCTCTGGACGTTGATTTGAAATCCAGCTTGTTTGTATATACAGTTACGTGCCAATTTCAGTCTTTCAATTTTTTTTAAAATTTTGCTATATATTCTTTGTATTTTCAACTTTTTCCATGAATTTTCCTGACTTTGTGTATTGATCGTTTTAAATGAAATTTTTTACTCTGATAGAGAATTGTTTCCTGTTTCATCTCATAATATTTTCACTGCTTCCGATGTATATGACTAGTGAAATCATATTTTTTTTACAATACCTAATTTTTTGAACGCCATTTTGACGTTATTTTAGTAACGTCATATAGAGAAATGGCGTCACGGGGAAATTATCAGTGTAGACCATTCTGTATTGTTCCATAAATACTCAACGGAAAAATAAATAAATATTACGAGAAGAAACTATGGACATTTCTTCATAACATGACGAAATATTTTCAAAATCTGTTCATAAACAATGTCAGGAAATTTCATTGAAAAAATGTGGAAATGCAAAGAATATATAGCAAAGGAAGACAAATTGAAAGACTTTTGGCACGTCACTGTATTTGACCATTCTCTGCATCAATAAACAAGAGACCCAGAGGGCCTGTATTGCTCACCTAATTATTTCATGCATTATGTGTTTACATCTAGTAAGCATGTTGATTTCAGAAAATCATTTGGATAATTTTTGTTGATTTTTTGTGTAATCTCATTATACTTTCACTATTTCCCGGTGTGTATAATCATAATTCGTAATTTATTATTTTAATATGATTTTATTTCGTTACATAATTCCAAAAAAGGGCGTCACACGGAAGTTAACAATGCAGAAAAGTCCTTGCTTTCAAGAAATTAAGTTAATATTATGAGAAGACACTATGGATACTTTATAACAAATGGACAGATTTTGTCAAAATCCATTCATAAACAATTGGAAATACTAAGAATACATAGTAATGTTTCGTATCAGTTACCTCGCAAGACACTCTGTACACTGTAGCAGACGACATAATGTGTATAAAGTAACACGCAGAGCAGCAAATTTTTGCAGCGGTACAGGGAAACGTGTGTTTCAGCACATTACTATATACACATTACAGTGGGTTGATATAGGAACTTTGCCTCATAACTCCTCAGAATAACGTTCGGCATGTCCCTGTGACACCGAGTATGTCAAAAATGACACCGTAAATTGACGATTACTTGAAAATGAAAACATTAAACAACTCAAATTTCTTGTCAAATCTAGTTCGTGTCGACCCCAATCATGTGTCTTGAAATCTATTCTGACAGTCCCACTGTTTCTGATATCCTCTGTCCACAAAATTTTAATAATTCTACTTCCGGCAAAAACATGAGAATGACTGCGTAAGCTCTCCTGGACTCCTCCGTCCAGAGAGCTAAAAAGGAGAAAAGTACAACCCGTCATAACGTGGTATCGACATTACTACATACTGTGATTGACAGAAGGGAGGTAACTCAAATATGTTACTACTTACTTATTTCGACAAAAACATGCGTAACAATGTGAAATTCAGGAGAACACAGTAAAATGATCACGTATGTTCACAAACAGAGCAACAGAAGGAGCATTTGTTTGACCAGATTTGACCTTATAAAAGTACAAACATTGATTTTCTTTTGACCTTGAAATGGAACTGTAAATTTGTAATAAGAATACCTTCATTAGATACGACTTTGCTATCTGAGCATAGTCAGAAAAATGTTTCCGAGAAAGTAAGTGAAACTGTGGAGTTTGGGGTTATGTTCAAAAATCTGCATATAATACACCAAATTCGGCGGTTCTACTATTTTTCCTTAAAAAGTGTGGTAAAAAAAAAATAATGACCCTCTCCAAATTCCAGGTTATTCTATAAGGTAACCCCCCCCCCCCCCCCCCCCCCCCCCCCCCCCCCCCCCATCAAAGTTAGTCCAATAAATGTTCCATCGGGTAGAGGAGACTGATCAACCTCAAACATGACAAGGGTTCTAACAAAAACATACATGAATGAAACAACAAACAACAGAGTGATTCCCTATATATTAGTTACACTAGTATTACAGTCTATAACTTGTTTTTTTTATCTCCAGTAGTCAACCAGACAATTTCTAATGCGCTTCTTTATCCATCCAGTATGTATATCTTCTCACACTCCCTAACATGTCGAGCGATTTATCTAACAGGTATAGCGCCATGTCTACAGCAAGCAAGACAACAGCGATATTGTTTCCGCGTTCAATCAATTCAATACATTTCAATAAATAAGAGATTTATTGAAAAAAGGACACCCAGATAATTGGCTGATATCAGTAACATGTCCAGTTCATCATATTAAAGTAATTGTAAATTCCGGGTAAATGGGGACCTAAGATAAACTGACCAGTTAGTCGCTCAGAAACAAGGGGGGTAATCACTGCGCTCTTATGATATCTGCATTTTATATCTTAGGAATAAGACCACAATTAGCTTCGCTATATGTTTCATTGTAACATTAAAATTCATAATAAATTCCCAACATCTCATATGCAACTTTCCATCTCACCTGGCCAAGACCAACATCTGAGAAGCAAAATGCAAAAGTTTCAACCCAGCATGTTGGGCATTTTCTAGAGATAGCTGTCAACATGTGTCATCGACGTGGATTATATAATCCGGGTCAGGGGAAGAGGTCAACTCAGGTCTCTTCACACCGGACCCTGGAGCACAAAATACATCGTCAATATTAATATTTTACATAAAAAAACCTAGATTGACATCTCTACTATAAATCCACATTAAATTCATCAACAAAAATCAAGTTCAAAGAGGCATTTGATTTGTTTTCCTGAAATACATACATTTTTGAGGGGACTTCATTCGTGGGGCCTGAACCCGGAAGTACTTAATTGTGGTCTCAGTCATATTATAGGACACTATTTTTGTCAAAAACTTAAAAATATTTTTTTTTTTTCCAAAAATGTGAGATATTTGTATTCATGCAATGCAAACAGAATTACTCTATGACACATAAAACAGGAATTAGAGAGGTCTAAAAACACCCCCTTGACACTGACAATCAAGACACAATTCTACATAAAGTTACTATATATATTTCTGATACCATGTGATAGGACAAAAATGAAACAGATTTTTCAATAATTGAGATATTTCAATTCTGTCAACTGGTTTGTAAACTTTGATATTCTCCGCATATAGCTATATATAGTTTGCGTCCGATTTTAGATTTTAACTTTATTTTTAGAATTTGTTTTAAAATACTGTAATTTTGTTATCGGATTGATACAATCACTGCTTCAAAGCATTAATCAGGTTTCATAAAGACATGAGATAATCTAAATGCAACAATACGACTTGCAGAGACCAACAATAGTGAGTGACCACCCATAGACACACTAGCCAGCACTTGTTTACAATTACTGTTAGGCTGTCCAGCCATAGGCAGAGAAGAGGGGTGGAGGGAAGTGAAGCATAAGCTGGTTCAACTGAGCTCAGAAGAACCATACAGCAAAGTATAAACCTAAAATGAAGAAGAGAACCCTATCGCTACTAGTAGAACAGCACAAAGATCATGCGAGAGGTCCAAGTCTGCTCGGAAGTCTGACAACAGGAGAGGACAGCTAGATCCAGCAGGATCCTCTATGTTGAGAATTGTGGCCTCAGTCTTATTATAGGCAATGTATCAAATATCAAATAGGGAAAACAGGTATTGTTTCCACAGAAAAAGAGTTTTCATGACGATTAATCAATCCTCAAGTTACAATGTAAGGACGTAATCATATGCTGGAGAATCCTGAAATGACTTATCAGGATACATTGTACACACATCCCGTCTGTTCCTACTGTACACTGACGTCGTTAACTATCCGACTATATTTCATTATAAAAGTCCACCAGCAAGGAGTTAAAGTTGATAAGAGTTATCTCCCTTGCTACAGATGATACGATCTATGAAAAGCTTCCCCTGGGGTCATTCCCGTGCCACGGGGTCATACCACCTATGTAAGGTCTAAATATATCCTTCCCCGGGGGTCACCCCACCTATGTAAGGTCTAAATATATCCATCCCCGGGGGTCACCCCACTTATGAAAGGTCTAAATGTATCCATCCCCGGGGTCATACCACCTATGTAAGGTCTAAGTATATCCATCCCCGGGGTCACACCACCTATGTAAGGTATAAGTATATCCATCCCCGGGGTCACCCCACCTATGTAAGGTATAAGTATATCCATCACCGGGGTCACCCCACCTATGTAAGGTCTAAGTATATCCATCCCCGGGGTCACCCCACCTATGTAAGGTATAAGTATATCCATCCCCGGGGGTCATCCCACCTATGTAAGGTCTAAGTATATCCATTCCCGGGGGTCATCCCACCTATGTAAGGTATAAGTATATCCATCCCCGGGGGTCATCCCACCTATGTAAGGTATAAGTATATCCATCCCCGGGGGTCATCCCACCTATGTAAGGTCTAAGTATATCATTCCCCGGGGGTCATCCCACCTATGTAAGGTCTAAGTATACCCATACCCGGGGTCACCCCACCTATGTAAGGTCTAAGTATATCCATCCCCGGGGTCACCCCATCTATGTTAGGTCTAAATATATCCATCCCCGGGGTCACACCACCTATGAAATGTCTAAGTATATCCATCCCCGGGGTCACACCACCTATGTAAGGTCTAAATATATCCATCCCCGGGGTCGCCCCACCTATGTAAGGTCTAAATATATCCATCCCCGGGGTCGCCCCACCTATGTAAGGTCTAAGTATATCCATCCCCGGGGTCACACCACCTCTCTAAGGTCTAAGTATATCCATCCCCGGGGTCACACCACCTATGTAAGGTCTAAGTATATCCATCCCCGGGGTCACACCACCTATGTAAGGTCTAAGTATATCATTCCCCGGGGTCACCCCACCTATGTAATGTATAAGTATGTCCATCCCCGAGCCCCACTCGATTTGCACTCTTCTCAGAAGAGAAGCTTTCTAAGAAAATCGCATTCCGTTATATGTAAATCGAGTAAACCGGTAGAATATAACCCAAAACAAACAAGTTTTTAAGTTTTCTTAAAAACACTATGACACAAACACATGCATGTATGTGTCATAAATCCTTCTCAAGTGAAACTCATCACTCGCACACTTAAAACATGGTCGCCGTCATCTTGTCTTCCAGCTTCGAGACAGAAGAGATAGAAGATCTTCCAAAAGCAGAAGAGCTACAAATCGAGTGACCGGAAGTTATATTCTAGAAGGAGAAGAGTGCAAATCGAGTGGGGCTCGGGGGTCATCCCACCTATGTAAGGTATAAGTATATCCATCCCCGGGGTCGCCCCACCTATGTAAGGTCTAAATATATCCATCCCCGGGGTAGCCCCACCTATGTAAGGTCTAAGAATATCCTTCCCCGGGGTACCCCGTGTATATATACGACCCACGTCTCGTCAGTTATAATATTCCACCGTGTTTAGTATGCTTATCTGACTATTGACACCCACTTCCTCCATCTCCGATCATTTTATTGTGTATGTACATATCACTTTAACACAAGACGTCGTCGTTGTTCTCGTAAGTAAACTGTAAGTAACTTCAATGTCATTGACGCCATCATTCATACAATTGTATAATTCTAGAGATTTCATTGTTTTATAAATGAGTGTCATGTACAAGGATATGATACCCTAACGTAGTGGTGTGTGTTTTAGAAAATTGGTTTATTGGTTTATTTTTGTTTAACGTCCTATTAACAGCCAGGGTCATTTAAGGACGTGCCAGGTTTGGAGGTGGAGGAAAGCCGGAGTACCCGGAGAAAAACCACCGGCCTACGGTCAGTACCTGGCAACTGCCCCACGTACTCGCTACCCAGAGGTGGAGGGCTAGTGTTAACGTGTCGGGACACCTTAACCACTCGGCCACCACGGCCCCTTTTTAGAACAATCAACTGCTGTAGACAACATCACACCAACACTGGCGTTACCGGGTTTATACCAAACGAAATTTAAAATTTACGACTAATGTTTTGCTAGGTAACGTCATGATCTCAAAAAAGTTATTTTTTAAGTTGAAATGACAGATATTTGAGGCATTCAACTCACCATATAGTCAAGGAAGAGGTCTACAATCCGATTAGTGAAGATTTCACTCAGTAACATAATCACATACGGCTCTCTACGGTTTATAACATAATAATGGAATTAAGGACCCCCCCTCGGTGTTCGCCCTCCGGACCGGTGATATACATGTACATAGCTCGGGTTGTCTACGCTTCCAAAAATGAAATAATGACCAAAGGTTACATACT
Organism: Pecten maximus; assembly: GCF_902652985.1. Lineage (NCBI taxonomy): Eukaryota > Metazoa > Mollusca > Bivalvia > Pectinida > Pectinidae > Pecten > Pecten maximus. Next base: position 31,810,343 of record NC_047027.1, on the reverse strand, counting down.
GGTCAAATGTGCTTTATTTCTAAATGAAACGATGTAGATTGACTGAAGGTTATTCGTTTTACATCGATATCGGAGGTGACACAATGTTCGGGGGTCAGACCTACTACTGTAATACCTCGGAGGTGACACAATGTTCGGGGGTCAGACCTACTACTGTAATCCCTCGGAGGTGACACAATGTTCGGGGGTCAGACCTACTACTGTAATCCCTCGGAGGTGACACAATGTTCGGGGGTCAGACCTACTACTGTAATCCCTCGGAGGTGACACAATGTTCGGGGGTCAGACCTACTACTGTAATCCCTCGGAGGTGACACAATGTTCGGGGGTCAGACCTACTACTGTAGTCCCTCGGAGGTGACACAATGTTCGGGGGTCAGACCTACTACTGTAATCCCTCGGAGGTGACACAATGTTCGGGGGTCAGACCTACTACTGTAATCCCTCGGAGGTGACACAATGTTCGGGGGTCAGACCTACTACTGTAATCCCTCGGAGGTGACACAATGTTCGGGGGTCAGACCTACTACTGTAGTCCCTCGGAGGTGACACAATGTTCGGGGGTCAGACCTACTACTGTAATCCCTCGGAGGTGACACAATGTTCGGGGGTCAGACCTACTACTGTAGTCCCTCGGAGGTGACACAATGTTCGGGGGTCAGACCTACTACTGTAATCCCTCGGAGGTGACACAATGTTCGGGGGTCAGACCTACTACTGTAGTCCCTCGGAGGTGACACAATGTTCGGGGGTCAGACCTACTACTGTAATCCCTCGGAGGTGACACAATGTTCGGGGGTCAGACCTACTACTGTAATCCCTCGGAGGTGACACAATGTTCGGGGGTCAGACCTACTACTGTAATCCCTCGGAGGTGACACAATGTTCGGGGGTCAGACCTACTACTGTTATCCCTCGGAGGTGACACAATGTTCGGGGGTCAGACCTACTACTGTAGTCCCTCGGAGGTGACACAATGTTCGGGGGTCAGACCTACTACTGTAATCCCTCGGAGGTGACACAATGTTCGGGGGTCAGACCTACTACTGTAATCCCTCGGAGGTGACACAATGTTCGGGGGTCAGACCTACTACTGTAATCCCTCGGAGGTGACACAATGTTCGGGGGTCAGACCTACTACTGTAGTCCCTCGGAGGTGACACAATGTTCGGGGGTCAGACCTACTACTGTAATCCCTCGGAGGTGACACAATGTTCGGGGGTCAGACCTACTACTGTAATCCCTCGGAGGTGACACAATGTTCGGGGGTCAGACCTACTACTGTAATCCCTCGGAGGTGACACAATGTTCGGGGGTCAGACCTACTACTGTAGTCCCTCGGAGGTGACACAATGTTCGGGGGTCAGACCTACTACTGTAATCCCTCGGAGGTGACACAATGTTCGGGGGTCAGACCTACTACTGTAATCCCTCGGAGGTGACACAATGTTCGGGGGTCAGACCTACTACTGTAATCCCTCGGAGGTGACACAATGTTCGGGGGTCAGACCTACTACTGTAATCCCTCGGAGGTGACACAATGTTCGGGGGTCAGACCTACTACTGTAATCCCTCGGAGGTGACACAATGTTCGGGGGTCAGACCTACTACTGTAATCCCTCGGAGGTGACACAATGTTCGGGGGTCAGACCTACTACTGTAATCCCTCGGAGGTGACACAATGTTCGGGGGTCAGACCTACTACTGTAATCCCTCGGAGGTGACACAATGTTCGGGGGTCAGACCTACTACTGTAATCCCTCGGAGGTGACACAATGTTCGGGGGTCAGACCTACTACTGTAATCCCTCGGAGGTGACACAATGTTCGGGGGTCAGACCTACTACTGTAATCCCTCGGAGGTGACACAATGTTCGGGGGTCAGACCTACTACTGTAATCCCTCGGAGGTGACACAATGTTCGGGGGTCAGACCTACTACTGTAGTCCCTCGGAGGTGACACAATGTTCGGGGGTCAGACCTACTACTGTAATCCCTCGGAGGTGACACAATGTTCGGGGGTCAGACCTACTACTGTAATCCCTCGGAGGTGACACAATGTTCGGGGGTCAGACCTACTACTGTAATCCCTCGGAGGTGACACAATGTTCGGGGGTCAGACCTACTACTGTAATCCCTCGGAGGTGACACAATGTTCGGGGGTCAGACCTACTACTGTAATCCCTCGGAGGTGACACAATGTTCGGGGGTCAGACCTACTACTGTAATCCCTCGGAGGTGACACAATGTTCGGGGGTCAGACCTACTACTGTAATCCCTCGGAGGTGACACAATGTTCGGGGGTCAGACCTACTACTGTAATCCCTCGGAGGTGACACAATGTTCGGGGGTCAGACCTACTACTGTAATCCCTCGGAGGTGACACAATGTTCGGGGGTCAGACTTACTACTGTAATCCCTCGGAGGTGACACAATGTTCGGGGGTCAGACCTACTACTGTAATCCCTCGGAGGTGACACAATGTTCGGGGGTCAGACCTACTACTGTAATCCCTCGGAGGTGACACAATGTTCGGGGGTCAGACCTACTACTGTAATCCCTCGGAGGTGACACAATGTTCGGGGGTCAGACCTACTACTGTAATCCCTCGGAGGTGACACAATGTTCGGGGGTCAGACCTACTACTGTAATCCCTCGGAGGTGACACAATGTTCGGGGGTCAGACCTACTACTGTAATCCCTCGGAGGTGACACAATGTTCGGGGGTCAGACCTACTACTGTAATCCCTCGGAGGTGACACAATGTTCGGGGGTCAGACCTACTACTGTAATCCCTCGGAGGTGACACAATGTTCGGGGGTCAGACCTACTACTGTAATCCCTCGGAGGTGACACAATGTTCGGGGGTCAGACCTACTACTGTAATCCCTCGGAGGTGACACAATGTTCGGGGGTCAGACCTACTACTGTAATCCCTCGGAGGTGACACAATGTTCGGGGGTCAGACCTACTACTGTAATCCCTCGGAGGTGACACAATGTTCGGGGGTCAGACCTACTACTGTAATCCCTCGGAGGTGACACAATGTTCGGGGGTCAGACCTACTACTGTAATCCCTCGGAGGTGACACAATGTTCGGGGGTCAGACCTACTACTGTAATCCCTCGGAGGTGACACAATGTTCGGGGGTCAGACCTACTACTGTAATCCCTCGGAGGTGACACAATGTTCGGGGGTCAGACCTACTACTGTAATCCCTCGGAGGTGACACAATGTTCGGGGGTCAGACCTACTACTGTAATCCCTCGGAGGTGACACAATGTTCGGGGGTCAGACCTACTACTGTAATCCCTCGGAGGTGACACAATGTTCGGGGGTCAGACCTACTACTGTAATCCCTCGGAGGTGACACAATGTTCGGGGGTCAGACCTACTACTGTAGTCCCTCGGAGGTGACACAATGTTCGGGGGTCAGACCTACTACTGTAATCCCTCGGAGGTGACACAATGTTCGGGGGTCAGACCTACTACTGTAATCCCTCGGAGGTGACACAATGTTCGGGGGTCAGACCTACTACTGTAATCCCTCGGAGGTGACACAATGTTCGGGGTCAGACCTACTACTGTAATCCCTCGGAGGTGACACAATGTTCGGGGGTCAGACCTACTACTGTAATCCCTCGGAGGTGACACAATGTTCGGGGGTCAGACCTACTACTGTAATCCCTCGGAGGTGACACAATGTTCGGGGGTCAGACCTACTACTGTAATCCCTCGGAGGTGACACAATGTTCGGGGGTCAGACCTACTACTGTAATCCCTCGGAGGTGACACAATGTTCGGGGGTCAGACCTACTACTGTAATCCCTCGGAGGTGACACAATGTTCGGGGGTCAGACCTACTACTGTAATCCCTCGGAGGTGACACAATGTTCGGGGGTCAGACCTACTACTGTAATCCCTCGGAGGTGACACAATGTTCGGGGGTCAGACCTACTACTGTAATACCTCGGAGGTGACACAATGTTCGGGGGTCAGACCTACTACTGTAATCCCTCGGAGGTGACACAATGTTCGGGGGTCAGACCTACTACTGTAATCCCTCGGAGGTGACACAATGTTCGGGGGTCAGACCTACTACTGTAATCCCTCGGAGGTGACACAATGTTCGGGGGTCAGACCTACTACTGTAATCCCTCGGAGGTGACACAATGTTCGGGGGTCAGACCTACTACTGTAATCCCTCGGAGGTGACACAATGTTCGGGGGTCAGACCTACTACTGTAATCCCTCGGAGGTGACACAATGTTCGGGGGTCAGACTTACTACTGTAATCCCTCGGAGGTGACACAATGTTCGGGGGTCAGACCTACTACTGTAATCCCTCGGAGGTGACACAATGTTCGGGGGTCAGACCTACTACTGTAATCCCTCGGAGGTGACACAATGTTCGGGGGTCAGACCTACTACTGTAATCCCTCGGAGGTGACACAATGTTCGGGGGTCAGACCTACTACTGTAATCCCTCGGAGGTGACACAATGTTCGGGGGTCAGACCTACTACTGTAATCCCTCGGAGGTGACACAATGTTCGGGGGTCAGACCTACTACTGTAATCCCTCGGAGGTGACACAATGTTCGGGGGTCAGACCTACTACTGTAATCCCTCGGAGGTGACACAATGTTCGGGGGTCAGACCTACTACTGTAATCCCTCGGAGGTGACACAATGTTCGGGGGTCAGACCTACTACTGTAATCCCTCGGAGGTGACACAATGTTCGGGGGTCAGACCTACTACTGTAATCCCTCGGAGGTGACACAATGTTCGGGGGTCAGACCTACTACTGTAATCCCTCGGAGGTGACACAATGTTCGGGGGTCAGACCTACTACTGTAATCCCTCGGAGGTGACACAATGTTCGGGGGTCAGACCTACTACTGTAATCCCTCGGAGGTGACACAATGTTCGGGGGTCAGACCTACTACTGTAATCCCTCGGAGGTGACACAATGTTCGGGGGTCAGACCTACTACTGTAATCCCTCGGAGGTGACACAATGTTCGGGGGTCAGACCTACTACTGTAATCCCTCGGAGGTGACACAATGTTCGGGGGTCAGACCTACTACTGTAATCCCTCGGAGGTGACACAATGTTCGGGGGTCAGACCTACTACTGTAATCCCTCGGAGGTGACACAATGTCATAGCTCTTTTTACGGTTATAATTATACCATTCCGGACTATTTAGATATATATCCTGGGAGACTGGCAATCCAGGAATTGAAATCATTACGTACTTTTATTTAAATATCAGTATATTTGTTTGTACTACTTTACATCGACGACATATCTGGTTGGGAGTAAAACATGCTGAATGTAGATTACTTAATTAGATGGACGCAGACCGACCCGTTTCTAATATCGGGTGATTTTAAACATCCTACTAAATCCCGGATTGGTAGCCACCGCAAAAAAGGACAGAAACCAGATATTGTTTACAACAGGTGATAGCTTGTTTTTCAAAGATGAGATTGGCATGATTGAAAGATACGGGACTGAAAAACGGCCGTTCATTGAGTATAAAGATATCATTCCTGACCCAACGGTCTGGGGTGGCTGATAATTAAATACACGTCATAGAAGATTTGTATTAATATGAGATGCACGTAATAAAATTGTAAGGGGATATAGTTTGTAAAGAATAATCACAGAAAGGAGTCACAGCTAATAGAATGACTGGCAAGTCTGTAAATAGTTTATCATCGTAACACGACTTGGTTTTAGAATGACTGACTTGTCTATAAATAGTTTATCATTATAACACGACTTGGTTTAGAATGACTGACTTGTCTATAAATAGTTTATTATCGTAACACGACTTGGTTTAGAATGACTGACTTGTCTATAAATAGTTTATCATCGTAACACGACTTGGTTTAGAATGACTGACTTGTCTATAAATAGTTTATCATTATAACACGACTTGGTTTAGAATGACTGACTTGTCTATAAATAGTTTATCATTATAACACGACTTGGTTTAGAATGACTGACTTGTCTATAAATAGTTTATCATTATAACACGACTTGGTTTAGAATGACTGACTTGTCTATAAATAGTTTATCATCGTAACACGACTTGGTTTAGAATGACTGACTTGTCTATAAATAGTTTATCATTATAACACGACTTGGTTTAGAATGACTGACTTGTCTATAAATAGTTTATCATTATAACACGACTTGGTTTAGAATGACTGACTTGTCTATAAATAGTTTATCATCTATAACACGACTTGGTTTAGAATGACTGACTTGTCTATAAATAGTTTATCATTATAACACACGACTTGGTTTAGAATGACTGACTTGTCTATAAATAGTTTATCATCGTAACACGACTTGGTTTAGAATGTCTATAAATAGTTTATCATCATAACACGACTTGGTTCAGAATGACTGACTTGTCTATAAATAGTTTATCATCGTAACACGACTTGGTTTAGAATGTCTGGTATGTCTATAAATAGTTTATCATCGTAACATGACTTGGTTTGGAATGTCTATAAATAGTTTATCACGGTAACACGACTTCCGGTCCGTGTTGCAATACAAGTTAGAAATTTAGAGTAAACAGTTGAGTAGAAGAGGTTCGCTAGCCCCTTAATCTATTTCATCAATTTTGGATATTTAATATATATTTGTGTAAATTGGAGAAAACGTGATTTTTTCCCGGATTATACAATGTTTAGTTTTTAATATGTAACGTATACCTGGGATACACCGGCATGGTCACCAATCCGAGTGGCGACTCCACGTGGTGTTTCATCGGCTTGTATTTACAATGTGTAGATATGTACTTGTCTATATAGATATATGTACTTGTCTATATAGATATGTACTTGTCTATATAGATATGTACTTGTCTATATAGATATGTACTTGTCTATATAGATATGTACTTGTCTATATAGATATGTACTTGTCTATATAGATATCTACTTGTCTATATAGACAATTTCGTATCTATATAGACAAGTAGACATCTATATATTATAACACGACATGGTTTAGAATGTCTATAAATAGTTTATCATCATAACACGACTTGGTTTAGAATGACTGACTTGTCTGTAAATAGTTTATCATTATAACACACGACTTGGTTTAGAATGACTGACTTGTCTATAAATAGTTTATCATTATAACACACGACTTGGTTTAGAATGACTGACTTGTCTATAAATAGTTTATCATTGTAACACGACTTGGTTTAGAATGACTGACTTGTCTATAAATAGTTTATCATTATAACACGACTTGGTTCAGAATGACTGACTTGTCTGTAAATAGTTTATCATTATAACACGACTTGGTTTAGAATGACTGACTTGTCTATAAATAGTTTATCATTATAACACACGACTTGGTTCAGAATGACTGACTTGTCTGTAAATAGTTTATCATTATAACACACGACTTGGTTTAGAATGACTGACTTGTCTATAAATAGTTTATCATTATAACACACGACTTGGTTCAGAATGACTGACTTGTCTGTAAATAGTTTATCATTATAACACACGACTTGGTTTAGAATGACTGACTTGTCTATAAATAGTTTATCATTATAACACACGACTTGGTTTAGAATGACTGACTTGTCTATAAATAGTTTATCATTATAACACACGACTTGGTTCAGAATGACTGACTTGTCTGTAAATAGTTTATCATTATAACACACGACTTGGTTTAGAATGACTGACTTGTCTATAAATAGTTTATCATTATAACACACGACTTGGTTCAGAATGACTGACTTGTCTGTAAATAGTTTATCATTATAACACACGACTTGGTTTAGAATGACTGACTTGTCTATAAATAGTTTATCATTATAACACACGACTTGGTTTAGAATAACTGACTTGTCTATAAATAGTTTATCATTATAACACGACTTGGTATGTACTTGTCTATATAGATATGTACTTGTCTATATAGATATCTACTTGTCTATATAGATACGAACTTGTCTATATAAATATCTACTTGTCTATATAGAAATCTACTTGTCTATATAGATATGTACTTGTCTATATAGATGTCTACTTGTCTATATAGATATGTACTTGTCTATATAGAAATCTACTTGTCTATATATATATGTACTTGTCTATATAGATATCTACTTGTCTATATAGATATGTACTTGTCTATATAGATATGTACTTGTCTATATAGATATGTACTTGTCTATATAGATATATGTACTTGTCTATATATATATGTACTTGTCTATATAGAAATCTACTTGTCTATATAGATATGTACTTGTCTATATAGATATGTACTTGTCTATATAAATGTTTACTTGTCCCCATGTAGCCCCGACTTGTTACCACAGTACACACATACATAACATGTTGATATTTGTATCTAGATTCAATTTCAACATTATGCATGCGACTTGTTTTTTTGTTGTTTTTTTTTTAGTTTCAAGAAAAGTTGGTTAATTAGGTAATTTAACACATGTACGGCGTTTCCACTCCGAGCTTACATGAATATTAAAATGTACACCATCTGGAATATCAACTTCCTACGATGGCCGAAAACGCACAAAAATGATACTGGTTACAAGTTTTCCTTTAACGAAAGATGTACGTATATATTTTGTGTCAAAAACAGATTTCTACTATAGCATATTTATTTTTTCACGTTAAATTTTTTGTCAAAAACGTGCAGTTAGTACATATTTTTGTTAACGAAATCAGACACTGTTTTGTCATGTGTTGATAGACGGATACGATGACTGTCTAGAGTCGATGTTACAGGTAAAATATACATATAATTACGTACACAGGTATGTATCATAAAAAGCAATTTTAGCAACATTACTGATATTAGATATTGATACAGTTCTAAGATGATTTAGATTATGAAACATACACCTGGTTTGGTGCAGTTATTATAGTGCTACCTCACTGAACATACACCTGGTTTGGTGCAGTTATTATAGTGCTACCTCACTGAACATACACCTGGTTTGAATCAGTTATTATAGTGCTACCTCACTGAACATACACTTGGTTTGGTGCAGATATTATAGTGCTACCTCACTGAACATACACCTGATTTGGTTCAGTTATTATAGTGCTACCTCACTGAACATACACCTGGTTTGGTGCAGTTGTTATAGTGCTACCTCACTGAACATACACCTGGTTTGGTGCAGTTATTATAGTGCTGCCTCACTGAACATACACCTGGTTTGGTACAGTTATTATAGTGCTACCTCACTGAACATACACCTGGTTTGGTGCAGGTATTATAGTGCTACCTCACTGAACATACACCTGGTTTGGTGCAGTTATTATAGTGCTGCCTCACTGAACATACACCTGGTTTGGTGAGGTGTTGTCTTACGTCCTATCGAACTCCCCATAAGCACGGGATACATACATATACATTAACAGTATGTCTGATTTATATTTTGTCAGGCTGTGGTATGTTTGTCTCCTTGTGATAACGCGGAATTGATGCCGATATTATAGTGCTACCTCACTGAAACATACACCGACATCTGTATAACCATTGGATAGTCTTTTGGGGTTATATCCAACCTAGTGACAATGCAGATTATATAATAATAATACATGCACAAAGGAAGCAAGCTCAAAATAGTTTACTGAACAAGTATATTTGATTGATTTTGATTCACGTTTCAGAGCTTCTGTGCTGAATCACATTTCAGAGTTTTCTATATGGTGATTCACCTTTCAGAGTTTCCTATATGTTGATTCACATTTCAGAGTTTCCTATATGGTGATTCACATTTCAGAGTTTCCTATATGGTGATTCACCTTTCAGAGTTTCCTATATGTTGATTCACATTTCAGAGTTTCCAATATGTTGATTCACATTTCAGAGTTTCCAATATGTTGATTCACATTTCAGAGTTTCCAATATGTTGATTCACATTTCAGAGTTTCCAATATGTTGATTCACCTTTCAGAGTTTTCTATATGTTGATTCACATTTCAGAGTTTTCTATATGGTGATTCACCTTTCAGAGTTTCCTATATGTTGATTCACATTTCAGAGTTTTCTATATGTTGATTCACATTTCAGAGTTTCCTATATGTTGATTCACATTTCAGAGTTTCCAATATGTTGATTCACATTTCAGAGTTTCCAATATGTTGATTCACATTTTAGAGCTTCTGTGCTGAATCACATTTCAGAGTTTTCTATATGTTTATTCACATTTCAGAGTTTCCTTTATGTTGATTCACATTTCAGAGTTTCCAATATGTTGATTCACATTTTAGAGCTTCTATTTTGATTCACATTTCAGAGTTTCCTATATGTTTATTCACATTCAGAGTTTCCTTTCCCGTTTTTTTCGTGGATTCACATGTTACAAACGTCAAAGTAAGTGCAGGGAATCTTACATACAGAGTATACACAAATGATATTTACGGTTTAAATTCCAAACAGATTTGTGAATATTAACGTTACTAAGTTGACGGGATTTGAACGTCATGATTGCTCAGCCCGAACCTTGTTACCATATCAGCCCGAACCTTGTTACCATCTCAGGAAAGCCGCATGGATTTGACACTGAAATAAATAAAATGTCAATAAATAAATCTATAGGAAAGGATGATTATTGTCAAAGATGATAAAAACTAGTAGGAACATTATGGATTTATATCATTAAACAAAGTTGTGTTCTTATCGATATTAAACAATGTACAACCATATGTAAACTACCTGTTCAATTAAACAATCAAAATATACTATATAGATAAAATACATGTTCAATTAACCAATCAAAATATACTATATAGATAAACTACATGTTCAATTAACCAATCAAAATATACTATATAGATAAACTACCTGTTCAATTAAACAATCAAAATATACTATATAGATAAAATACATGTTCAATTAAACAATCAAAATATACTATATAGATACAATACATGTTCAATTAAACAATCAAAATATACTATATAGATACAATACATGTTCAATTAAACAATCAAAATATACTATATAGATTAAATACATGTTCAATTAACCAATCAAAATATACTATATAGATAAAATACATGTTCAATTAAACAATCAAAATATACTATATAGATAAAATACATGTCCAATTAAACAATCAAAATATACTATATAGATACAATACATGTCCAATTAAACAATCAAAATATACTATATAGATAAAATACATGTTCAATTAAACAATCAAAATATACTATATAGATAAACTACCTGTTCAATTAACCAATCAAAATATACTATATAGATAAAATACATGTTCAATTAAACAAACAAAATGTAATATAAAGATGAAATGTTCAATTAACCAATCAAAATATACTATGTAGATAAACTACATGTTCAATTAAACAAACAAAATGTAATATAAAGATAAACTACATGTTCAATTAAACAAACAAAATGTAATATAAAGATAAAATACATGTTCAATTAAACAAACAAAATGTAATATAAAGACGAAATGTTCAATCAAACACCGACAAAGTACATATTATGATTATCCCCTTCCCTCTCATAGCTAAATATAGATTGATTGCATTGTCTTTACATTTATGTATGTCTGTTGAATGTCCAAGTTCATCAAATTCTAACTCTATCAAATCATCCGCGGGATCACACAAACATTTATTTCCTTCCGAAATTACCTTTTGTTTTGAGTGAGTGTTTTGAGTTAGGGTTTCGAGTTAATGTTTTGAGTTAATGTTTTGAGTTAGGGTTTTGAGTTAATGTTTTGAGTTAATGTTTTCAGTTAGTGTTTTGAGTTAGGGTTTTGATTGGAGTCCCCAAAAAACATCTGACTTTTTGTATATTGTTGTTCTTACCTTTTCTTGCAGATCCCGTAATAAGATTGGTCGCACGGGGCATCGTTCCAGTCGGCAAAGCTTTCTCCATTCAAAATGACACAGTCCTCTACCCCATTAGAATTGCTAGGTTCACCCGAGGCCCAGTTTGTAAAGCCGAAACTTTGACCTGTTCTCACCCAAACCCAGCGGCCCTCATTGTCCATATCTGTCCCCCCTAGGAAGTAGTACCTAAGGACAGCGGGATGCTCTGGAAGAGAGTTCAGCGTGAAATAATTTCTACCTTAAACTTCTTGTTGTAATTGTATAATGATAAAATTGGTTTGTATATCGACTTCCTAATAACTAATTCATATATACACTAATATGATCAGCTCATCAAATATACTATACCGTTGTCTAGGGAACACCAACATACAGGGTCATATGGGGACTGTTGTCTAAGGAACACCAACATACAGGGTCATATGGGGACTGTTGTCTAAGGAACACCAACATACAGGGTCATATGGGGACTGTTGTCTAGGGAACACCAACATACAGGGTCATATGGGGACTGTTGTCTAAGGAACACCAACATACAGGGTCATATGGGGACTGTTGTGTAGGGAACACCAACATACAAGGTCATATGGGGACTGTTGTCTAAGGAACACCAACATACAGGGTCATATGGGGACTATTGTGTAGGGAACACCAACATACAGGGTCATACGGCGACTGTTGAGTAGGGAACACCAACATACAGGGTCATATGGGGACTGTTGTGTAGGGAACACCAACAGACAAGGTCATATGGGGACTGCTGTGTAGGGAACACCAACATACAGGATCATATGGGGACTGCTGTGTAGGGAACACCAACAGACACGGTCATATGGGGACTGTTGTGTAGGGAACACCAACATACAGGGTCATATGGGGACTGTTGTGTAGGGAACACCAACAGACAAGGTCATATGGGGACTGCTGTGTAGGGAACACCAACATACAGGATCATATGGGGACGGCTGTGTAGGGAACACCAACATACAGGGTCATATGGGGACTGCTGTGTAGGGAACATCAACATACAGGGTCATATGGTGACTGGTGTGTAGGGAACACCAACATACAGGGTCATATGGGGACTGTTGTCTAAGGAACACCAACATACAGGGTCATATGGGGACTGTTGTGTAGGGAACACCAACATACAGGATCATATGGGGACTGGTGTGTAGGGAACACCAACATACAAGGTCATATGGGGACTGTTGTCTAAGGAACACCAACATACAGGGTCATATGGGGACTATTGTGTAGGGAACACCAACATACAGGGTCATACGGCGACTGTTGAGTAGGGAACACCAACAGACAGGGTCATATGGGGACTGTTGTGTAGGGAAAACCAACATACAGGGTCATATGGGGACTGTTGTGTAGGGAACACCAACAGACAAGGTCATATGGGGACTGCTGTGTAGGGAACACCAACATACAGGGTCATATGGGGACTGCTGTGTAGGGAACATCAACATACAGGGTCATATGGTGACTGCTGTGTAGGGAACACCAACATACAGGGTCATTGGGGACTGGTGTATAGGGAACACCAACATACAGGGTCATATGGGGACTGGTGTGTAGGGAACACCAACATACAGGGTCATATGAGAACGCGAGTCAAGGAGACACCAACAGTCAGGTTCAAAATGACAAGTTACTAGCTCGACACCAACTGGTCAAGGTCATATCTGGACGAGTATCATGGACGAATACCAACAGGTCAAGGTCATATCTGAACGAGTATTCAAGACAATACCAACAGGTCAAGGTCATATCTGAACGAGCATGCAGGACGATACCAACAGGTCAAGGTCATATAAGGATCAGTATCTGAGGAGGAAGTAATGGAGGCAGTATTAGAAGGAAATACTTCTATAAAACACTAAACACAAGTGTTGCACGGGACAACTGATCAATGATATCTTAAAGGGCCGTCACTATAAAGACCTCCCTTTAGGATAACGATGGGTGTTTGTACATTGGTCGTATGTTTACACACTGGTCGTATGTTTACACACTGGTCGTATGTTTACACACTGGTCGTATGTTTCCACACTGGTCGTATGTTTACACACTGGTCGTATGTTTACACACAGGTCGTATGTTTACACACGAGTCGTATGTTTACACACTGGTCGTATGTTTCCACACTGGTCGTATGTTTACACACTGGTCGTATGTTTACACACGAGTCGTATGTTTACACACCTGTCGTATATTTACACACTGGTCGTTTGTTTACACACCTGTCGTATATTTATACACTGGTCGTATGTTTACACACTGGTCGTATGTTTACACACTGGTCGCATGTTTACACACAGGTCGTATGTTTGTACAATGGTTGTATGTTTACACACTGGTCGCATGTTTACACACTGGTCGTTTGTTTACACACTGGTCGTATGTTTACACACTGGTCGTAGGTTTACACACTGGTCGTATGTTTACACACTGGTCGTATGTTTACACACTGGTCGTATGTTTACACACTGGTCGTATGTTTACACACTGGTCGTATGTTTACCTACTGGTCGTATGTTTACACACTGGTCGTATGTTTACACACGGGTCGTATGTTTACACACTGGTCGCATGTTTACACACTGGTCGTATGTTTACACACTGGTCGTATGTTTACACACTGGTCGTATGTTTACACACTGGTCGTATGTTTACACACTGGTCGTATGTTTACACACTGGTCGTAGGTTTACACACTGGTCGCATGTTTACACACTGGTCGTATGTTTATACACTGGTCTTATGTTTATACACTGGTCGTATGTTTACACACTGGTCGTATGTTTACACACTGGTCGCATGTTTACACACCTGTCGTATGTTTACACACTGGTCGTATGTTTACACACTGGTCGTATGTTTACACACTGGTCGTATGTTTACACACCTGTCGTATGTTTACACACTGGTCGTATGTTTACACACTGGTCGCATGTTTACACACTGGTCGTAGGTTTACACACTGGTCGCATGTTTACACACCTGTCGTATGTTTACACACTGGTCGTATGTTTACACACTGGTCGTATGTTTACACACTGGTCGTATGTTTACACACCTGTCGTATGTTTACACACTGGTCGTATGTTTACACACTGGTCGTATGTTTACACACTGGTCGTATGTTTACACACTGTTCGTATGTTTACACACCTGTCGTATGTTTACCTACTGGTCGTATGTTTACACACTGGTCGTATGTTTACACATTGGTCGTATGTTTACACACGGGTCGTATGTTTACACACTGGTCGTATGTTTACACACGGGTCGTATGTTTACACACTGGTCGTATGTTTACACACTGGTCGTATGTTTACACACTGGTCGTATGTTTACACACTGGTCGTAGGTTTTCACACTCGTCGTATGTTTACACACTGGTCGTATGTTTACACACTGGTCGTATGTTTACACACTGGTCGTATGTTTACACACTGGTCGTATGTTTACACACTGGTCGTATGTTTACACACTGGTCGTATGTTTACACACTGGTCGTATGTTTACCTACTGGTCGTATGTTTACACACTGGTCGTATGTTTACACACTGGTCGTATGTTTACACAGGTCGTATGTTTACACACTGGTCGTATGTTTACACATCGTCGTATGTTTACCTACTGGTCGTATGTTTACACACTGGTCGTATGTTTACACATCGTCGTATGTTTACACACTGGTCGTATGTTTACACACTGGTCGTATGTTTACACACGGGTCGTATGTTTACACACGGGTCGTATGTTTACACACTGGTCGTATGTTTACACACTGGTCGTATGTTTACACACTGGTCGTATGTTTACACACTGGTCGTATGTTTACACACTGGTCGTATGCTTACACACTGTTCGTATGCTTACACGTACCCCTTTTCTGGATGTCTCTCATGTGGTACTTGATAAATCGATTTTCCTGAAATCCAGTGACGTCAACGAGGTCTGTGTCCATGGCCTGACAGAGGTCCTACATAACATATGAAACATATTTACTTTCCCCCATTAATACCATCTGATGATAAGATAACTGTACAATACGGCTACACTGTTTCAGAACTCGACAATCGCGATAGTGTCTGCTAAATGTGCTGCAAGAAGATCGTAGAAAGATGCTAAACAGATGTTAGACTGCCCCAGAAACAAATAGCCAGGAGCAAACAAAACTACAGTCAAACTTCGATGTTTCGAAGTTCAAGGGACTAAAAGAAAAACTTCGAAACAGCGGGACTTCGAATTATTCATGGTTGACAATAGATCGATGTTTTCTTGATAATGACCATACATGTTAACGTTACATGTCCTCGGTGTCTTCGTGATGATCGTCGCCTGTCAGGCTCAAAAGTTAATTTCATTAATTATACCTAAGCATTTTATTAATTAAACAAACTATGTATCGGTTACAAAACACTTATATCGCGTTTAACAGATAAAGCAAAAGAAGTACAATGCACACTTACGTAAGTCGTTAGGCTTTTCTGCTAAAGACACGTGCGGTTACGTTATGTGCATATAAAATACGGAATGCCGATCGGTTGGAGAATGCATGATTGAATGACAAATAATCGATTTACTTGGATATTTATGTATAAGTTTGCAATGTGACACTTATGAATGAAGACATCGCTAAAGTTCGATACAGCGAGAAATTCGAATCAACGAAGTTCGAATCATCGAGGTTTGACTGTAGTTATACTTCCTTTTCACTATACCTTTCATCGGCGATATTTTGTCAAGGAGTAATGCTCAGAAATCACGTTGCTGCAATGACGTTACATTTAAACGATGATTACAGTGTTAACCAAGCTAACTGATCTGATTAGAAAATA
The DNA here is from genome assembly GCF_902652985.1 of Pecten maximus. Classification (NCBI taxonomy): domain Eukaryota; kingdom Metazoa; phylum Mollusca; class Bivalvia; order Pectinida; family Pectinidae; genus Pecten; species Pecten maximus. The sequence continues at coordinate 31,793,594 of NC_047027.1, read as the reverse complement.
AAAGACTTCCAAGAAAAGATCAAAGTTATTTGACTTAGAAGTGCAAGTCTGTTCGTAACTGGTTTAGTGGTGACATATTGAGACTTGGTGTCGACCAGTTTCTGTCTGGTTTAGTGGTGACACATTAAGACTCAGTGTCCACCAGGTTCTGTCTGGTTTAGTGGTGACACATTAAGACTCAGTGTCCAACAGTTTCTGTCTGGTTTAGTGGTGACACATTAAGACAAATTCGCCATATTGTTTACTTTACGAGGTGATATCTAGGCTTCTCGCTAAGAATAGTGGATTAAAAATGTGTTGCTTCTCGAAACAACAAATTGAAATAAAAACCGAATAAAAATTGCCTATGCCCCCTTTTGATCGATGTGTCGTAATGTGAAGAAAGTCTTAGATTTGAACCTTGAATTAAAGGAAGATGCGTGTTGACTAAATTGAAAAACTTCCTTACTTACATTCAGATATGTTCCTAAACAGAAAAATTAAGTCGAGGAATATTGATGAACATGGGTCACGTTGAGCGTGCACAACTGCGATTAAATCACATTGTAATTGTTTGTTTTACGGATGTGACCAGAAGTGTACGGCCCACTTTAGTGTTTCCGTTCGAGTAATATTTCCGTGTTTCTGCATCAGATACGGTGAATGATATTACCATATTATGAAAAACAACATCAATGAAAAAATAACAGTTTGGTTAAAGATATTCAGAAAATAAAATCAATACTAATAATAATTAAACTTTGTACAAAGAATTATTTTAAAACAAAATTGATCAAGAAAGAATGAATCAAAACAATATCAATGAAGAAACTTTAAAGGGTTGAAATCAATTATCAACAAAGTATTTTTTGTCAATTTAATCTGAGTGTATCCCTTCAAAATGACTTATTATTATATTTACTCGAGCTGCCTGCCAGGTGGTCGCTGTACGAGAGTACCAGTAACAGTGATCCTCAAAGTAAACCCATCCATCTCCACATGTCAAAATCACCAATTCTACAACACAATACATGTCAACATTACCACCACTACAACATAATACATGTCAAAATCACCAATTCTACAACACAATACATGTCAACATCACCACCACTACAACATAATACATATCAACATCACCACCACTACAACATAATACATGTCAACATCACCACTGCTACAACATAATACATGTCAACATTACCACTACAACATAATACATGTCAACATCACCACTACAACATAATACATGTCAACATCACGACTCGTACAACACAATACATGTCAACATCACCACCACTACACCATAATACATATCAACATCACCACCACTACAACATAATACATGTCAACATCACCACCACTACAACACAATACATGTCAACATTACCATCCCTATAACATAATACATGTCAACATCACCACCCCTACAACATAATACATGTCAACATCACCACCCTTACAACATAATACATGTCAACATCACCATTACTACAACATAATACATGTAAACATCACCACCACAACATAATACATGTCAACATCACCACCACTACAACATAATACATGTCAACATCACAACCCCTACAACATAATACATGTCAACATCACAACCACTACAACATAATACATGTCAACATCACCACCACTACAACATAATACATGTCAACATCACCACCACTACAACATAATACATGTCAACATCACCACCACTACAACATAATACATGTCAACATCACCACCACTACAACATAATACATGTCAACATTACCACCACTACAACATAATACATGACAACATCACTACCACTACAACACAATACATGTCAACATCACCACCACTACAACATAATACATGTCAACATCACCACCACAACATAATACATGTCAACATCACCACCACTATGACATAATACATGTCAACATCACCACCACTACAACATAATACATGTCAACATCACCACTACTACAACATAATACATGTCAACATCACCACCACTACAACATAATACATGTCAACATCACCAGCACTACAACATAATACATGTCAACATCACCACTGCTACAACATAATACATGTCAACATCACCACCACTACAACATAATACATGTCAACATCACCACCACTATAACACACTACATGTCAACATCACCACCACTATAACACAATACATGTCAACATCATCACCACTACAACATAATACATGTCAACATCACCACCACTATAGCATAATACATGTCAAAATCACCAATTCTACAACATAATACATGTCAACATTACCACCACTACAACATAATACATGTCAACATCACCACTACAACATAATACATGTCAACATCACCATCACTACAACATAATACATGTCAACATCATCACCACTACAACATAATACATGTCAACATCACCACCCCTACATCATAATACATGTCAATATCACCACCACTACAACATAATACATGTCAACATCACCACCACTTACAACATAATACATGTCAACATCACCACCACTACAACATAATACATGTCAACATCACCACAAGTACAACATAATACATGTCAACATCACCACTACAACATAATACATGTCAACATCACCACCACTATGACATAATACATGTCAACATCACCACCACTACAACATAATACATGTCAACATCACCACTACTACAACATAATACATGTCAACATCACCACCACTACAACATAATACATGTCAACATCACCAGCACTACAACATAATACATGTCAACATCACCACTGCTACAACATAATACATGTCAACATCACCACCACTACAACATAATACATGTCAACATCACCACCACTATAACACACTACATGTCAACATCACCACCACTATAACACAATACATGTCAACATCATCACCACTACAACATAATACATGTCAACATCACCACCACTATAGCATAATACATGTCAAAATCACCAATTCTACAACATAATACATGTCAACATTACCACCACTACAACATAATACATGTCAACATCACCACTACAACATAATACATGTCAACATCACCATCACTACAACATAATACATGTCAACATCATCACCACTACAACATAATACATGTCAACATCACCACCCCTACATCATAATACATGTCAATATCACCACCACTACAACATAATACATGTCAACATCACCACCACTTACAACATAATACATGTCAACATCACCACCACTACAACATAATACATGTCAACATCACCACAAGTACAACATAATACATGTCAACATCACCACTACAACATAATACATGTGAACACCACAACCACTATAACATAATACATGTCAACATCACCACCATTATAACATAATTCATGTCAACATCACCACTACTACAACATAATACATGTCAACATCACCACTACAACATAATACATGTCAACATCACCACTACTATAACATAATACATGTCAACATCACCACCACTACAACATAATACATGTCAACATCACCACCACTACAACATAATACATGTCAACATCACCACCACTACAACAAAATACATGTCAACATCACCTCCACAACATAATACATGTCAACATCACCACTACAACATAATACATGTCAACATCACCACCACTACAACATAATACATGTCAACATCACCACCACTACAACATAATACATGTCAACATCACCACCACTACAACATAATACATGTCAACATCACCACCCCTACAACATAATACATGTCAACATCACCACTACAACATAATACATGTCAACATCACCACAACTACAACATAATACATGTCAACATCACCACCCCTACAACATAATACATATCAACATCACCACCACTACAACATAATACGTGATGTTATCATCGCTTTTAAAAATGGACATTTTCTTGCTGTTAAGAAAATTTGATAAGTTTAATAATCCCCCAACCCCCTATCCCTTTCCTAAAGTAGTCTTGACACGATTACAATTATCAATTATTTTATCATTTAAGAGTGATTCCCATTCCTACGTTACCATATATGATGTGATTCCCATTTCTATGTTACCATGTATCATCTGATTCCCATTCCTACGTTACCATGTATAATCTGATTCCCATTCCTACGTTACCATTTATAATCTGATTCCCATTTCTATGTTACCATATATAATCTGATTCCCATTTCCACGTTACCATATATAATCTGATTCCCATTTCTATGTTACCATATATAATCTGATTCCCATTTCTACGTTACCATATATAATCTGATTCCCATTTCTACGTTATCCTGTACAACCTGATTCCCATTCCTACGTTATCCTGTACAACCTGATTCCCATTTATACGTTACCATATATAATCTGATTCCCATTCCCACGTTACCATATATAATATGATTCCCATTCCCACGTTAACATATATAATCTGATTCCCATTCCTACGTTACCATATATAATCTGATTCCCATTCCTACGTTACCATATATAATCTGATTCCCATTCCTACGTTACCATATATAATCTGATTCCCATTCCTACGTTACCATATATAATCTGATTCCCATTCCCACGTTACCATATATAATCTGATTCCCATTCCTACGTTACCATATATAATCTGATTCCCATTTCTACGTTACTATATATAATCTTATTCCCATTTCTACGTTACCATATATGATATGATTCCCATTTCTACGTTACCATATATGATATGATTCCCATTTCTACGTTACCATATATAATCTGATTCCCATTTCTACGTTACCATATATAATCTGATTCCCATTCCTACGTTACCGTGTATATTCTGATTCCCATTTCCATGTTACCAAATATAATATGATTCCCATTTCTACGTTACCATATATAATATGATTCCCATTTCTACGTTACCATATATAATCTGATTCCCATTCCTACGTTACCGTGTATATTCTGATTCCCATTTCCATGTTACCAAATATAATATGATTCCCATTTCTACGTTACCATATATAATATGATTCCCATTTCTACGTTACCATATATAATATGATTCCCATTCCTACGTTACCATATATAATCTGATTCCCATTTCTACGTTACCATATATAATATGATTCCCATTTCTACGTTACTATATATAATTTGATTCCCATTTCTATGTTACCAGATATAATCTGATTCCCATTTATACGTTACCATGTAACATCTGATTCCCATTTCTACGTGTAACCCTGGTAAATACTAGCCGCAATATACCGCTCGGCTAGAGACATCTTCTCTTTAGCTCGATCAGTTGAGCGTAAGACTAGTAAGCCAGAGGTCCCGGGTTCGATCCCTAGTGGAGGCAGTGATTTAAATTTAATTAATCATGCGTTCTGTTACATTGGCGCCCATGTAGGGACTCGGGAATGATACTCATCGCTGCTTGCGAAAGCATCGCTGTTACCCCTGGAAACTCGAGGACGAGTTCTTTCCTGGAGGGGGAGTATGTGACCCTGGTAAATACTAGCCGCAATATACCGCTCGGCTAGAGAGATCTTCTCTTTAGCTCGATCGGTTGAGCACAAGACTAGTAGGCCAGAGGTCTCGGCTTCGATCCCTAGCGGAGGCAGTGATTTAAATTTATATAATTCCTGCGCTCTGCTACATTGGCGCCCAACGTTGGATTGGTGATGCCTTCACAAGCAGCGACGATTATCATTCCCGATGTCCCCACATGGGCGCCGATGTAACAGAGCTCAGGAATTATATTTTAAATCACTGCCTCCGCTAGGGATCGAAGCCCGGGACCTCTGGCCTACTAGTCTTACGCTCAACCGATCGAGCTAAAGAGAAGATCTCTCTAGCCGAGCGGTATATTACGGCTAGTATTTACCAGGGTTACATACGTTACCATGTATAATCTTGTGCTCGTTTCTAATGACATACTGTGGTTACCTTTGAGAGAAGACATGAGTTCCTCGTACTGTTGTAGATACTTAGTATTCGACTGGACCAGTCCATGTATCTCGGTTATATGTTCTGTGAAGTCGATCACCTGTGAGTCCTGGCTCCCTCCCTGTACGTCAGGCGTTATTTGTTGAAAACTTAAACATATCTTCAGAAACATCAACAATATCGGTGAAAATTCCATTCTAGAGACAGAGGCTTTACGAACCTTTCGTGTAAGTTTCTTTAAAGGGAAGATTGGTTAAGTAGGTGGGCTAATTATTTCTGGTTGATAGTGTAGTATTGACAGGATTATATGAAACACGCCATCACTGTACACACTGTAGTGGTCGATAAGTGCCACATTTCCTGTTTCGATGAAGTCTGTACGTGGTGGATTACTACACCAGGGACAATATCTCTGACGACAACTTCCGGGAAATAATACAATGTTTGGAAGGATTCATAATGGCCGATGTCGTTTTGACAATGTCGGTTGTGTAATGTTACATAGCCAACAGGTCAGCGTATAGCCGACGATGGATACTTTCTCGATCCTGATTAATAGTTCGGCTCTATAATCAGAAACCATCTCTTGGTTTTCCACAAAATTACCCGCCCTAGCTATGGTTGGTATTCTGGTCTACAGAAATTATCGTCAGAAGATTGATTAAAAAAAAACATGAAATTACCTTTTTTTATCACACAGATGTATGCGCGGGGACATGATTGATATATACAAGAAACATACGACTACTAATGGCGAATCTTTATAAAATCACGGACAGATGTATAAAGTACCGAGGGTGAAATATACTGGACTATGGCACAGAAATCCATGATAGACTTGTTTTATTACATAATCACTAAAACACAATTATAATCACCGAACTCTCGACTTTCCTGTCGGCCTAGAAGTCGCCATGACGGTCGTCTGGAAGTGTTGACATCTGAGTGACTTAGACGCTGGAAAGGGTAGGACTAAACTCCGAAACGTCATAGGTGTTCAATAGTTTGCACTTGACCAAATTCCAAAGCGCCATAGGAAGGTGTTCAATAGTTTGCACGTGACCAAACTCCGAAACGTCATAGGTGTTCAATGGTTTGCACGTGACCAAACTCCAAAGCGTCATAGGTGTTCAATAGTTTGCACGTGACCAAACTCCAAAACGTCATAGGTGTTCAATAGCTTACACGTGACCAAATTCCAAAGTGTCATAGGTGTTCAATAATTCGCACGTGATCGTGATCGTGCTATAGCTGATAATATGCCTTATGTATGTAGTTAAGGGATATCAAACGCTTTATGTAATAAAACCATATATATAAGTCTATGGCCATAGAATAAAACGTTATTCGTAGCATATCAAACATTGAGTTGAATTTTAAAAATGTAATTCTGATTCTATAGTTACTATTTTTTTCACTTGTTGAAATTATCAGTTGTTTGTCTGATGTACTGAAACAAACACAAGGAAATAAAGAATCTATTGTTGTGGATCTCTTGCGGAAGTGACTCATTTTGGAAAATTGTTAGGTATGAACGAGGCGTCGTTTAGGTGTTTACTCCATTGCAACAAACAAACTCTGATCTAGAGAATCATGATGAAGTGTGTTCTGCTGCTTTTGGTTTTGATAGACATCACTCATCAACAACACATTCTGCCCGAACACAGAAGGAGTCACTGCAGTGCCCTTAGGTCCGCGGACATCATGGAATACGCCATGCCCGTGATTCAGCGCATTCAGGAAAATTACGAGAAGCTCAGACGTGAACATGAAGAAATACTGGTCAAACTGAATGGTAAATATTACAGGTTGGCATGGGGTGGTATATTAACATCTGTTTATAAACTTAAACATCATTATAATTTCATACATAATTTGTCGTCCAAGAAAACTCGTTGGCACGATTGGCAATTTTAGTACAGCTCTGAAGGATAAGTAAATTTATTCTTTTCTGTGATTTTTAGAGCCGTCAATACCACGGTAACAGTTCAAAAAGTGCCCAAAGATTGCAAAATATTATGACATTTGACCCAAAATACCTTCTCTACACAATTTTTTTTTCCTGAGACCTATTCAAAATTAAATATCTCTGTCATCAAGACAGAATTAATCTTGTTTTGACATATGTGGTAAATGATGTTTTCCTGCTATCTTACCTTTTCTTTGGCTTCCATATTTCGCTATACCACAATACCACAAGAAATGTACCCACACAAATATTTTCATCAAACAGTACCACAAGAAATGTTCTTTCTTGAAGTTGGAATACCGTTGACCTGTCTAGAGGGCTAGGTGTATCACGGCTCTCACCATGTCCTTTGTTGTAGGTGGGATACTGTTGACCTGTCCAGAGGGGTGGATGTATCACGACTCTCACCATGTCCTTTGTTGTAGGTGGGATACTGTTGACCTGTCCAGAGGGCTGGGTGTATCACGACTCTCACCATGTCCTTTGTTGTAGGTGGGATACTGTTGACCTGTCCGGAGGGATGGGTGTATCACGACTCTCACCATGCCCTTTGTTGTAGGTGGGATACTGTTGACCTGTCCAGAGAGATGGGTGTATCACGACTCTCACCATGCCCTTTGTTGTAGGTGGGATACCGTTGACCTGTCCGGAGGGATGGGTGTATCACGACTCTCACCGTGTCCTTTGTTGTAGGTGGGATACTGTTGACCTGTCCAAAGGGATGGGTGTATCACGACTCTCAACATGTCCTTTGTTGTAGGTGGGATACTGTTGACCTGTCCAGGGGGATGGGTGCTTTACGACCAAAGCTGTTACCTAATATGCCTTATGTATGTAGTTAAGGGATATCAAACGCTTTATGTAATAAAACCATATATATAAGTCTATGGCCATAGAATAAAACGTTCTTCGTAGCATATCAAACATTGAGTTTAATTTTTAAAATGTAATTCTGATTCTATAGTTACTATTTTTTTCACTTGTTGAAATTATCAGTCGTTTGTCTGTTGTACTGAAACCAACACAAGGAAGTAAAGAATCTATTGCTGCGGATCTCTTGCGGAAGTGACTCATTCTGGAAATTGTTAGGTATGAACGAGGCGTCGTTTAGGATTTTACTCTATTGCAACAAACAAACTCTGATCTAGAGAATCATGATGAAGTGTGTTCTGCTGCTTTTTGTTTTGATAGACATCAGTCATCAACAACACATTCTGCCCGAACACAGAAGGAGTCACTGCAGTGCCCTTAGGTCCGCGGACATCATGGAATACGCCATGCCCGTGATTCAGCGCATTCAGGAAAATTACGAGAAGCTCAGACGTGAACATGAAGACCTACTGGCCAAACTGAATGGTAAATATTACAGGTTGGCATGGGGTGGTATATTGACGTCTGTTTTATATACTGGTCAAACTGAACGGTAAATATTACAGGTTGTCATGGGGTGGTATATTGACGTCTGTTTTATATACTCATACATCATTATTATTTCGTACATAATTTGTCGGACCAGAAAACTCCAAAGGTTTATCGAGGAATCTTAATATCAAGCTAAATCCAGAATAAATTCCATTTCTGGTAAAACGGTTGCTCTGATGACTTCATGAATCGCAGGCAAAACATGGATACTTAAGATAAAACGGACCACGACGAGACTGTATCCATAGATAATCTGAAAAATATGGCACATGTTTTAGATATGTGAACATTGACAGTTGATCCTACATATTTTTCTCTAATAAAGTATATATATTTCTAAAGTTTATAACATTTGCAATTTTGATACAGCTCTGACGGATAAGTGAACTTATTTTTTCTGTGATTTTTAGAGCCGTCAATACCATGGTAACAGTTTAAAAAGTACTCAAAAATTGCAAAATATTATGAAATTTGACCCAAAATGGCACAATTCTCTACCCATGTTTTTCCCTGAAACCTATTTAAAATTTAAAATCTTTTTCCTAAAGACAGAATTAATCTTGTTTTGACATATGTTGTAAATTAAGTTTTCCTGCTATCTTACCTTTTCTTTTGGCTTCCATTTTTCGCTATACCACAATACCACAAGAAATGTACCCACAACAATATTTTGATCAAACAATACCACAAGAAATGTCCTCTGTTGAATGTGGGATACTGTTGATGTCCAGAGGGATGGGTGTATCACGACTATCTCAATGTCCTTTGTTGTAGGTGGGATACTGTTGATGTCCAGAGGGATGGGTGTATCACGACTTTCTCAATGTCCTTTGTTGTAGGTGGGATACTGTTGACCTGTCCAGATGGATGGGTGTATCACGACTCTCACCATGTCCTTTGTTGTAGGTGGGATACTGTTGACCTGTCCAGAGGGATTGGTGTATCACGACTCTCACCATGTCCTTTGTTGTAGGTGGGATACTATTGACCTGTCCAGATGGATGGGTGTATCACGACTCTCACCATGTCCCTTTATTGTAGGTGGGATACTGTTGACCTGTCCAGAGGGATTGGTGTATCACGACTCTCACCATGTCCTTTGTTGTAGGTGGGATACTGTTGACCTGTCCAGAGGGCTGGGTGTATCACGACTCTCACCATGTCCTTTGTTGTAGGTGGGATACTGTTGACCTGTCCAGAGGGCTGGGTGTATCACGACTCTCACCATGTCCTTTGTTGTAGGTGGGATACTGTTGACCTGTCCAGAGGGATGGGTGTATCACGACTCTCACCATGTCCTTTAATTGTTGTAGGTGGAATACTGTTGACCTGTCCAGAGGGATAGGTTGTATCACGACTCTCACCATGTCATTTGTTGTAGGTGGTAAACCGTTGACCTGTCCGGAGGGATGGGTGTATCACGACTCTCACCATGTCCTTTGTTGTAGGTGGGATACTGTTGACCTGTCCAGAGGGATGGGTGTATCACGACTCTCAACATGTCCTTTGTTGTAGGTGGGATATAGTCGACCTGTCCAGAGGAATGTATGTATCACGACTCTCACCATGTCCTTTGTTGTAGGTTTAATACCTTTGACCTGTCCAGAGGGATGGGTTCTTTACGACCAAAGCTGTTACCTTTTTAGTCTTTGGAGGTTCGCATCATGGCTAGCAGCAAGGGTAGGTATACCACTTTACCTAGTCGATAAGGACATGACAGAAGTATACTAAGGCGATAGGAAAGACATTCTGGTCACTCTTCTAATAGAAATATCCCGAATTTGTCGTTTGCAAGGATATTACACTATATCTGGTTAAAAAAAATCAGTTACCATGGGGTATCTACTTGATCTTGATGTTTTATCATTTCTCGGTTGCTATGGTGGCTATTTGGATCTTTGTGTTTTATCATTTCTCGGTTGCCACGGTCTCCGTATAGATCTTTGTGTTTGTTCTTTTCCCGGTATCCATGGTGTTTTATAGATCTTTGTGTTTGTTCTTTTCCCGGTTTCCATGGTGTTTGTATAGATCTTTGTGTTTGATCTGCTCTCGGTTTACATGGTGTTTGAATAGATCTTTGTGTTTGCTCTTTTCTCGGTTTCCATGGTGTTTGTATAGATCTTTGTGTTTGTTCTTATCCCGGTTTCCATGATATTTGAATAGATCTTTGTGTTTGCTCTTTTCCCGGTTTCCATGATGATTGCATAGATCTTTGTGTTTGCTCTTTTCTCGGTTTCCATGGTGTTTGTATAGATCTTTGTGTTTGCTCTTTTCCCGGTTTCCATGATGTTTGTATAGATCTTTGTGTTTGCTCTTTTCTCGGTTTCGATGGTGTTTGTATAGATCTTTGTGTTTGCTCTTTTCTCGGTTTCCATGGTGTTTGTATAGATCTTTGTGTTTGCTCTTTTCTCGGTTTCCATGGTGTTTGTATAGATCTTTGTGTTTGCTCTTTTCTCGGTTTCTATGGTGTTTGTATAGATCTTTGTGTTTGCTCTTTTCCCGGTTACCATGGTGTCTGTATAGATCTTTTTGTTTGATCTTTTTCCAGTTACCATGGTGTCTGTATAGATCTTTGTGTTTGATCTTTTCACGGTTACCTTGGTGTTTGTATATATCTTTTTGTTTGATCTTTTCCCGGTTACCATGGTGTCTGTATGGATCTTTGTGTTTGCTTTTTTCCCGGTTTCCATGGTGTCTGTATAGATCTTTGTGTTTGCTCTTTTCTCGGTTTCTATGGTGTTTGTATAGATCTTTGTGTTTGCTCTTTTCCCGGTTACCATGGTGTCTGTATAGATCTTTTTGTTTGATCTTTTCCCAGTTACCATGGTGTCTGTATAGATCTTTGTGTTTGATCTTTTCACGGTTACCTTGGTGTTTGTATATATCTTTTTGTTTGATCTTTTCCCGGTTACCATGGTGTCTGTATAGATCTTTGTGTTTGATCTTTTCTCGGTTAACATGGTGTCTGTATAGATCTTTTTGTTTGATCTTTTCCCGGTAACAATGGTGTCTGTATAAATCTTTGTGTTTGATCTTTTCCCGGTTACCATGGTGTCTGTATAGATCTTTGTGTTTGATCTTTTCCCGGTTACCATGGTGTTTGCATATATCTTTGTGTTTGATCTTTTCCCGGTTACCATGGTGTCTGTATAGATCTTTGTGTTTGATCTTTTCCCGGTTACCATGGTGTCTGTATAGATCTTTGTGTTTGATCTTTTCCCGGTTACCATGGTGTCTGTAGGGATCTTTTTGTTTGATCTTTTCCCGGCAACCATGGTGTTTGCATATATCTTTGTTTTCGATCTTTTCCCGGTTACCATGGTGTCTGTATAGATCTTTGTGTTTGATCTTTTCCCGGTTACCATGGTGTCTGTATGGATATTTCGATCGTAGTTTTGATCTTTTCTCGTTATTTAATTCTTACTGTTATCCAGCTGGTATCGTTGCCATCTTTGTACCTGCTGGTAGGTTTTAGAATCAACGTTTGAGTGTTTTGGAAAATAAGCATGAATTTATCTGTAGTAATTGATGGTTTCTATGTCAGTAATATAAACTCCTGGTTTTTCTTGACATCAGTGAAATCACATTGTAGTGCATGTTTTAGGAATTAAGACAATAATAATGAAGGTATGTTTATCTTCTTATTCATTGTATCATTATTTTTGGATTGATAACAAGGACTACTGCCAATCTAAGGATGCTTACCTTGCGGAGATCAGGAGCGACCCAGAAAATGAGTTCGTGAAGACACAACTGAGAAAAATGGTCATGAAAGGTCGGTGTACATAAAAGTAGCCTACTAAAAAAACTCACCCATATTCAAACTTCACGACAGGGTAACATTCCTACAGATCTAGACATTATCACATGGTAATGATATAAATACCACGAAAAGAAAAAAGAGAAGTTTTTATTACAGAGTTAAAGTCCTCTCAGTGTATAAATGTATTAACTCGCTCAGTAGGCGTCGGTTGTTTTTTCTTGCATTTAATTGAATCGGTGTTGTTTGTATTTTATTGAGTCGGTGTTGTTTTATTTTATTGAGTCGGTGTTGTTTGTATTTTATTTGAGTCGGTTTTGTTTGTATTTTATTGAGTCGGTGTTGTTTGTATTTTATTTGAGTCGGTGTTGTTTTATTTTATTGAGTCGATGTTGCTTGTATTTTATTGAGTCGGTGTTGTTTGTATTTTATTGAGTCGGTGTTGTTTGTATTTTATTTGAGTCGGTGTTGTTTGTATTTTATTTGAGTCGGTGTTGTTTGTATTTTATTGAGTCGGTGTTGTTTGTATTTTATTGAGTCGGAGTTGTTTGTATTTTATTGAGTCGGAGTTGTTTGTATTTTATTGAGTCGGTGTTGTTTTATTTTATTGAGTCGGTGTTGCTTGTATTTTATTGAGTCGGTGTTGTTTGTATTTTATTGAGTCGGTGTTTTATTTCATTGAGTCGGTGTTGTTTGTATATTAATTGAGTCGGTGTTGTTTGTATTTTATTGAGTCTGTGTTGTTTGTATTTTATTTGGTCGGTGTTGTTTGTATTTTATTGAGTCGGTGTTGTTTGTATTTTATTGATTCGGTGTTGTTTGTATTTTATTGAGTCGGTGTTGTTTGTATTTTATTAAGTCGGTGTTGTTTTTATTTTATTTGAGTCGGCGTTGTTTGTATTTTATTGAGTCGGTGTTGTTTGTATTTGATTGAGTCGGTGTTGTTTGTATTTTATTGAGTCGGTGTTGTTTGTATTTTATTGAGTAGGTGTTGTTTGTATTTTATTTGAGTCGGTGTTATTTGTATTTTATTGAGTCGGTGTTATTTGTATTTTATTGAGTCGGTGTTGTTTGTATTTTATTGAGTCGGTGTTGTGTGTATTTTATTGAGTTTTTGATGTTTGTATTTTAATTGAGTCGGTGTTATTTGTATTTTATTGAGTCGGTGTTGTTTTATTTTATTGAGTCGGTGTTGTTTGTATTTTATTGAGTAGGTGTTGTGTGTATTTTATTGAGTTTTTGATGTTTGTATTTTAATTGAGTCGGTGTTATTTGTATTTTATTGAGTCGGTGTTGTTTTATTTTATTGAGTCGGTGTTGTTTGTATTTTATTTGAGTCGGTTTTGTTTGTATTTTATTGAGTTTTTGATGTTTGTATTTTAATTGAGTCGGTGTTATTTGTATTTTATTGAGTCGGTGTTGTTTGTATTTTATTGAGTAGGTGTTGTGTGTATTTTATTGAGTTTTTGATGTTTGTATTTTAATTGAGTCGGTGTTATTTGTATTTTATTGAGTCGGTGTTGTTTTATTTTATTGAGTCGGTGTTGTTTGTATTTTATTGAGTCGGTGTTGTTTGTATTTTATTGAGTCGGAGTGTTTGTATTTTATTTGAGTCGGTTTTGTTTGTATTTTATTGAGTCGGAGTTGTTTGTATTTTATTTGAGTCGGTGTTGTTTTATTTTATTGAGTCGGTGTTGTTTGTATTTTATTTGAGTCGGTTTTGTTTGTATTTTATTGAGTCGGAGTTGTTTGTATTTTATTGAGTCGGTGTTGTTTGTATTTTATTGAGTCGGTGTTGTTTGTATTTTATTGAGTCGGAGTGTTTGTATTTTATTTGAGTCGGTTTTGTTTGTATTTTATTGAGTCGGAGTTGTTTGTATTTTATTTGAGTCGGTGTTGTTTTATTTTATTGAGTCGATGTTGCTTGTATTTTATTGAGTCGGTGTTGTTTGTATTTTATTGAGTCGGTGTTGTTTGTATTTTATTTGAGTCGGTGTTGTTTGTATTTTATTTGAGTCGGTGTTGTTTGTATTTTATTGAGTCGGTGTTTTATTTCATTGAGTCGGTGTTGTTTGTATTTTAATTGAGTCGGTGTTGTTTGTATTTTATTGAGTCTGTGTTGTTTGTATTTTATTTGGTCGGTGTTGTTTGTATTTTATTGAGTCGGTGTTGTTTGTATTTTATTGAGTCGGTGTTGTTTGTATTTTATTGAGTAGGTGTTGTTTGTATTTTATTTGAGTCGGTGTTATTTGTATTTTATTGAGTCGGTGTTATTTGTATTTTATTGAGTCGGTGTTGTTTGTATTTTATTGAGTCGGTGTTGTTTGTATTTTATTGAGTACGTGTTGTGTGTATTTTATTGAGTTTTTGATGTTTGTATTTTAATTGAGTCGGTGTTATTTGTATTTTATTGAGTCGGTGTTGTTTTATTTTATTGAGTCGGTGTTGTTTGTATTTTATTTGAGTCGGTTTTGTTTGTATTTTATTGAGTCGGAGTTGTTTGTATTTTATTTGAGTCGGTGTTGTTTTATTTTATTGAGTCGATGTTGCTTGTATTTTATTGAGTCGGTGTTGTTTGTATTTTATTGAGTCGGTGTTGTTTGTATTTTATTTGAGTCGGTGTTGTTTGTATTTTATTTGAGTCGGTGTTGTTTGTATTTTATTGAGTCGGTGTTGTTTGTATTTTATTGAGTCGGAGTTGTTTGTATTTTATTGAGTCGGAGTTGTTTGTATTTTATTGAGTCGGTGTTGTTTTATTTTATTGAGTCGGTGTTGTTTGTATTTTATTGAGTCGGTGTTGTTTGTATTTTATTGAGTCGGTGTTGTTTTATTTTATTGAGTCGATGTTGCTTGTATTTTATTGAGTCGGTGTTGTTTGTATTTTATTGAGTCGGTGTTGTTTGTATTTTATTTGAGTCGGTGTTGTTTGTATTTTATTTGAGTCGGTGTTGTTTGTATTTTATTGAGTCGGTGTTGTTTGTATTTTATTGAGTCGGAGTTGTTTGTATTTTATTGAGTCGGAGTTGTTTGTATTTTATTGAGTCGGTGTTGTTTTATTTTATTGAGTCGGTGTTGTTTGTATTTTATTGAGTCGGTGTTGTTTGTATTTTATTGAGTCGGTGTTGTTTTATTTTATTGAGTCGGTGTTGTTTGTATTTTAATTGAGTCTGTGTTGTTTGTATTTTATTGAGTCGGTGTTGTTTGTATTTTATTTGAGTCGGTGTTGTTTGTATTTTATTTGAGTCGGTGTTGTTTGTATTTTATTGAGTCGGTGTTTTATTTCATTGAGTCGGTGTTGTTTGTATTTTAATTGAGTCGGTGTTGTTTGTATTTTATTGAGTCTGTGTTGTTTGTATTTTATTTGGTCGGTGTTGTTTGTATTTTATTGAGTCGGTGTTGTTTGTATTTTATTGAGTCGGTGTTGTTTGTATTTTATTGAGTAGGTGTTGTTTGTATTTTATTTGAGTCGGTGTTATTTGTATTTTATTGAGTCGGTGTTATTTGTATTTTATTGAGTCGGTGTTGTTTGTATTTTATTGAGTCGGTGTTGTTTGTATTTTATTGAGTAGGTGTTGTGTGTATTTTATTGAGTTTTTGATGTTTGTATTTTAATTGAGTCGGTGTTATTTGTATTTTATTGAGTCGGTGTTGTTTTATTTTATTGAGTCGGTGTTGTTTGTATTTTATTTGAGTCGGTTTTGTTTGTATTTTATTGAGTCGGAGTTGTTTGTATTTTATTTGAGTCGGTGTTGTTTTATTTTATTGAGTCGATGTTGCTTGTATTTTATTGAGTCGGTGTTGTTTGTATTTTATTGAGTCGGTGTTGTTTGTATTTTATTGAGTAGGTGTTGTTTGTATTTTATTTGAGTCGGTGTTGTTTGTATTTTATTGAGTCGGTGTTGTTTGTATTTTATTGAGTCGGTGTTGTTTTATTTTATTGAGTCGGTGTTGTTTGTATTTTATTGAGTCGGTGTTGTTTTATTTTATTGAGTCGGTGTTGTTTGTATTTTATTGAGTCGGTGTTGTTTGTATTTTATTGAGTCGGTGTTGTTTTATTTTATTGAGTCGGAGTTGTTTGTATTTTATTGAGTCGGAGTTGTTTGTATTTTATTGAGTCGGTGTTGTTTTATTTTATTGAGTCGGTGTTGTTTGTATTTTATTGAGTCGGTGTTGTTTGTATTTTATTGAGTCGGTGTTGTTTTATTTTATTGAGTCGGTGTTGTTTGTATTTTAATTGAGTCGGTCTTGTTTGTATTTTATTGAGTCTTTGTTGTTTGTATTTTATTTGGTCGGTGTTGTTTGTATTTTATTGAGTCGGTGTTGTTTGTATTTTATTGATTCGGTGTTGTTTGTATTTTATTGAGTCGGTGTTTTTTGTATTTTATTGAGTCGGTGTTGTTTGTATTTTATTGAGTAGGTGTTGTTTGTATTTATTTGAGTCGGTGTTATTTGTATTTTATTGAGTCGGTGTTATTTGTATTTTATTGATTCGGTGTTGTTTGTATTTTATTGAGTCGGTGTTGTTTGTATTTTATTGAGTAGGTGTTGTGTGTATTTTATTGAGTTTTTGATGTTTGTATTTTAATTGAGTCGGTGTTATTTGCATTTTATTGAATCGGTGTTGTTTGTATTTTATTGAGTCGGTGTTGTTTTTATTTGATTGAGTCGGTGTTGTTCGTATTTTATTGAGTAGATGTTGTTTGTATTTAATTTGAGTCGGTGTTGTTTGTATTTTATTGAGTAGGTGTTGTTTGTATTTTATTGAGTCGGTGTTGGTTGTATTTTATTGAGTAGGTGTTGTGTGTATTTTATTGAGTTTTGATGTTTGTATTTTAATTGAGTCGGTGTTGTTTGTATTTTATTGAGTCGGTGTTGTTTGTATTTTATTGAGTCGGTGTTGTTTGTATTTTATTGAGTCGGTGTTGTTTGTATTTTATTGAGTAGGTGTTGTGTGTATTTTATTGAGTTTTTGATGTTTGTATTTTAATTGAGTCGGTGTTTGTTTTTTATTGAGTCGGTGTTGTTTGTATTTTATTGAGTTGGTGTTGTTTGTATTTTATTGAGTAGGTGTTGTGTGTATTTTATTGAGTTTTTGATGTTTGTATTTTAATTGAGTCGGTGTTGTTTGTATTTGATTGAGTCGGTGTTGTTTGTATTTTATTGAGTAGGTGTTGTGTGTATTTTATTGAGTTTTTGATGTTTGTATTTTAATTGAGTCGGTGTTGTTTGTATTTTATTGAGTCGGTGTTGTTTGTATTTTATTGAGTAGGTGTTGTGTGTATTTTATTGAGTTTTTGATGTTTGTAATTTAATTGTGTCGGTGTTGTTTTTATTTTATTGAGTCTCTGCTGTAAGTTGGTGTTCGTTTTATCTGCAGGTAAGGGAGTTGTTTAGTGACATACATTGATTAAATTACCGCTGTATTTCTTGTCTAGATGTCCCCATGATTGACAGGAGTTACTATCTAGGTGGTACGGATGAGGGTCACGAGGGTGACTGGATTTGGGCCAGGACTGGGGAGAGTATCATCTATAATAATTTTATACCACCAGAACCTAACAGTTACAAATCATTGCCTGAAAACTGCCTTACGATGTTTGCATTTCTTAACTATACCTGGAATGATGACCTTTGTGATTCGCCGCAATATGCAATATGCAAAACCAGGTAAATTCTTCACTATAATATATGTATGATCATATAGGTTCCATTCCTCGAGACATCAAGAAGACTAACATCGGGTTTTACCTAATGTACAATAGTATTGATAAAATAAATCTTACATAAACATGAAAAATATGATAGTTTTTCTTGTAATAAGTATTGATATTATGTTCAGTTTGAATTCATTTCATTGATCATATTTTCAATAAAATTGGTTGTTTGAGGATGGCTGGAAACCTTTCCACATTCTTGAGAATAAACTATTTCGCATGTGCAAGCTCCCGAAGCTAAATCTGTATATAACATCAACCGTAGTTGTACATTGTTTTCTGAGCCTTACATTGTTTTCTGAGCCTTACATTGTTTTCTGAGTTTTACATTGTTTTCTGAGTTTTACAATGTATATTGTTTTCTGAGCTTTACATTGTTTTCTGAGCTTAACATGGTTTTCCGAGCTTTACATTGTTTTTTGAGCTTTACATTGTTTTCTGAGCTTTACATTGTTATATATGGTTTACATTGTTTTCTGAGCTTTACATTGTTATCTATGGTTTACATTGTTTTCTGAGCTTTACATTGTTTTTTGAGCTTTACATTGTTTTTTTAGCTTTGCATTGTTTTCTGAGCTTTACATTGTTTTCTGAGCTTTACATTATTTTCTGGGCTTTACATTGTTTTCTGAGCTTTACATTGTTTTCTGAGCTTTACATTGTTTTCTGAGCTTTACATTGCTTTCTGAGCTTTACAATGTTTATTGTTTTCTGAGCTTTACATTGTTTTCTGAGCTTTACAATGTTTATTGTTTTCTGAGCTTTACATTGTTTTCTGAGCTTTACAATGTTTTCTGCGGTTTACATTGTTTTCTGAGCTTTACAATGTTTATTGTTTTCTGAGCTTTACATTGTTTTCTGAGCTTTACATTGTTTTCTGAGCTTTACAATGTTTATTGTTTTCTGAGCTTTACATTGTGTCTTCGCTTGAGTTTTATTTTTCTCTTTCAGAGCCCACTTTTGAAGAAGACGAAGAAGACATTATTTCGGAATAACACGTGTCATTTTCTGACTATTACTCTGAAGCAACTTTAGGAACTATGTTAGTTCCACATCAAGTATATAAATCATTGAATCTGCTTGGCGAGGATGTTGTTTGTATAGAGGATATGTAACAGTGTCTTCAGTAATACCAAATATATAGAGGATATGTAACAGTGTCTTCAGTAATACCAAATATATAGAGGATATCTAACAGTGTCTTCAGTAATACCAAATATACAGAGGATATATAACAGTGTCTTCAGTAATACCAAATATATAGAGGATATGTAACAGTGTCTTCAGTAATACCAAATATACAGAGGATATGTAACAGTGTCTTCAGTAATACCAAATATACAGAGGATATCTAACAGTGTCTTCAGTAATACCAAATATATAGAGGATATCTAACAGTGTCTTCAGTAATACCAAATATATAGAGGATATCTAACAGTGTCTTCAGTAATACCAAATATATAGAGGATATGTAACAGTGTCTTCAGTAATCCCAAATATATAGAGGATATCTAACAGTGTCTTCAGTAATACTAAATATATAGAGGATATCTAACAGTGTCTTCAGTAATACCAAATATATAGAGGATATGTAACAGTGTCTTCAGTAATACCAAATATATAGAGGATATGTAACAGTGTCTTCAGTAATACCAAATATATAGAGGATATGTAACAGTGTCTTCAGTAATACCAAATATATACAGGATATCTAACAGTGTTTTCAGTAATACCTAATATATAGAGGATATGTAACAGTGTCTTCAGTAATACCAAATATATAGAGGATATGTAACAGTGTCTTCAGTAATACCAAATATATAGAGGATATGTAACAGTGTCTTCAGTAATACCAAATATATAGAGGATATCTAACAGTGTCTTCAGTAATACCAAATATATAGAGGATATGTAACAGTTTCTTCAGTAATACCAAATATATAGAGGATATGTAACAGTGTCTTCAGTAATACCAAATATATAGAGGATATCTAACAGTGTCTTCAGTAATACTAAATATATAGAGGATATGTAACAGTGTCTTCAGTAATACCAAATATATAGAGGATATCTAACAGTGTCTTCAGTAATACCAAATATATAGAGGATATCTAAGTGTCTTCAGTAATACCTAATATATAGAGGATATGTAACAGTGTCTTCAGTGATACCAAATATATAGAGGATATCTAACAGTGTCTTCAGTAATACCAAATATATAGAGGATATGTAACAGTGTCTTCAGTAATACCAAATATATAGAGGATATCTAACAGTGTCTTCAGTAATACCAAATATACAGAGGATATCTAACAGTGTCTTCAGTAATACCAAATATACAGAGGATATGTAACAGTGTCTTCAGTAATACCAAATATATAGAGGATATCTAACAGTGTCTTCAGTAATACCAAATATACAGAGGATATATAACAGTGTCTTCAGTAATATCAAATATATAGAGGATATATAACAGTGTCTTCAGTAATACCAAATATACAGAGGATATCTAACAGTGTCTTCAGTAATACCTAATATGTCTCACGACTTGGGCGAACATTTTGATATTTTTACGAGTGCGCAGATGAAGATATTTTTATATATTCTGTTTATTTCATTTTTATAGCAAAATATACTGGGTCAGCTTTTAATTTCCCCACTGTCGCTTATAAGCAGTGTTTCAATCGGTCAGATAAAAAAATCACTAGTGAGAAATATCATTTTATAGAATGGATGATATTTACTGGTTAAAATGTAGAAATATAATAAATCAGACTGTGTTGATAAGGACAATTCTACCACAATACCCTGTGTTTTTCATCTCTCAGACCATCAGTTAATCATTACAGCTGTTGATTAACAATCTGTTTATACCGCACGTGGTATAAACTCTGTACGCATTTTGATTGGCTAACACGGTGAACTTTGACCCAAGCCGCTAAAGCTCGTGTCTTTTGTAACTTTTAAAAAATAACTTACGAATGTGAAATAAATTCCATATCCAACAAACACTCGTTGTGTAACCTCTATTTATAGTAAAACACTAAACCTGTAGGATTCTACTACATCAAAACACAATCTACTTGGTTATCCTATTTCATCGCCTTTACATCACAAAGATTTGAGATAGGACTTTGAGCCATTTTTCTTGTTACTTATAGTTGACATCCCAGTACTGGATATGATGGAATTTCTAAATATTTACATTTAGAGAAACATTTCAAGAAACACCCACAGAGGGGCTCAATATTTTGAACGGCAGAAAAGAGTTGGCGATGTATGTAACCCTGTGTACTTAATCCTTTCCCCATTATAAATGTGTAACATTGCAAACAACGATGTGAGACTCCTGGGTTAGTTTAACATCTGTTGTTTTATAGATTTGACACTGGGTTAGTTAGCATATGTTGTTTTGTAGATTTGACACTGGGTTAGTTAACATCTGTTGTTTTATAGATTTGACACTGGGTTAGTTAACATCTGTTGTTTTATAGATTTGACACTGTGTTAGTTAACATATGTTGTTTTGTAGATTTGACACTGGATTAGTTAACATCTGTTATTTTGTAGATTTGACACAGGGTTAGTTAACATCTGTTGTTTTGTAGATTTGACACTGGGTTAGTTAACATCTGTTGTTTTATATATTTGACACTTGGTTAGTTAACATCTGTTGTTATAGATTTGACACTAGGTTAGTTAACATCTGTTGTTTTGTAGATTTGACACTGGGTTAGTTAACATCTGTTGTTATAGATTTGACACTAGGTTAGTTAACATCTGTTGTTTTGTAGATTTGACACTGGGTTAGTTGACATCTGTTGTTTTGTAGATTTGACACTGGGTTAGTTTATCCCTGATGTTTTGTAGATTTGACACTGGGTTAGTTTATCCCTGATGTTTTGTAGATTTGACACTGGGTTAGTTAACATATGTTGTTTTGTAGATTTGACACTGGATTAGTTAACATCTGTTGTTTTGTAGATTTGACACTGGGTTAGTTAACATCTGTTGTTTTGTAGATTTGACACAGGGTGAGTTAACATCTGTTGTTTTGTAGATTTGACACTGGGTTAGTTAACATCTGTTGTTTTGTAGATTTGACACTGGGTTAGTTAACATCTGTTGTTTTATAGATTTGACGCTGGGTTAGTTAACATCTGTTGTTTTGTAGATTTGACACTGGGTTAGTTAACATATGTTGTTTTGTAGATTTGACACTGGATTAGTTAACATCTGTTGTTTTGTAGATTTGACACTGGGTTAGTTAACATCTGTTGTTTTGTAGATTTGACACAGGGTGAGTTAACATCTGTTGTTTTGTAGATTTGACACTGGGTTAGTTAACATCTGTTGTTTTGTAGATTTGACACTGGGTTAGTTAACATCTGTTGTTTTATAGATTTGACGCTGGGTTAGTTAACATCTGTTGTTTTGTAGATTTGACACTGGGTTAGTTAACATCTGTTGTTTTATAGATTTGACACTGGGTTAGTTAACATCTGTTGTTTTGTAGATTTGACACTGGGTTAGTTAACATCTGTTGTTTTATAGATTCGACACTGGGTTAGTTAACATATGTTGTTTTGTAGATTTGACACTTGGTTAGTTAACATGTGTTGTTTTGTAGATTTGACACTGGGTTAGTTAGCATAAGTTGTTTTGTAGATTTGACACTGGGTTAGTTAGCATATGTTGTTTTGTAGATTTGACACTGGGTTAGTTAGCATATGTTGTTTTGTAGATTTGACACTGGGTTAGTTAGCATATGTTGTTTTGTAGATTTGACACTGGGTTAGTTAACATCTGCTGTTTTGTAGATTTGACACTGGGTTAGTTAACATCTGTTGTTTTATAGATTTGACACTGTGTTAGTTAACATCTGTTGTTTTATAGATTTGACACTGGATTAGATTTTAGCTGTTGTTTTATAGATTTGACACTGGGTTAGTTAGCATATGTTGTTTTGTAGATTTGACACTGGGTTAGTTAGCATATGTTGTTTTGTAGATTTGACACTGGGTTAGTTAGCATATGTTGTTTTGTAGATTTGACACTGGGTTAGTTAGCATATGTTGTTTTGTAGATTTGACACTGGGTTAGTTAGCATATGTTGTTTTGTAGATTTGACACTGGGTTAGTTAACATCTGCTGTTTTGTAGATTTGACACTGGGTTAGTTAACATCTGTTGTTTTGTAGATTTGACACTGGGTTAGTTAACATCTGTTATTTTGTAGATTTGACACTGGATTAGTTAACATCTGTTGTTTTATAGATTTGACACTGGGTTAGTTAACATCTGTTGTTTTATAGATTTGACACTGGGTTAGTTGACATCTGTTGTTTTGTAGATTTGACACTGGGTTAGTTAACATCTGTTGTTTTGTAGATTTGACACTGGGTTAGTTTATCACTGATGTTTTGTAGATTTGACACTGGGTTAGTTAACATCTGTTGTTTTGTAGATTTGACACTGGGTTAGTTAACATCTGTTGTTTTGTGGATTTGACACTGGGTTAGTTGACATCTGTTGTTTTGTAGATTTGACACTGGGTTAGTTAACATCTGTTGTTTTATAGATTTGACACTGGGTTAGTTAACATCTGTTGTTTTGTAGATTTGACACTGGGTTAGTTAACATCTGTTGTTTTATAGATTTGACACTGGGTTAGTTAACATCTGTTGTTTTTGTAGATTTGACACTGGGTTAGTTAACATCTGTTGTTATAGATTTGACACTGGGTTAGTTAACATCTGTTGTTTTATAGATTTGACACTGGGTTAGTTTATCACTGATGTTTTGTAGATTTGACACTGGGTTAGTTAACATCTGTTGTTTTGTAGATTTGACACTGGGTTAGTTAACATCTGTTGTTTTGTAGATTTGACACTTGGTTAGTTAACATCTGTTGTTTTGTAGATTTGACACTGGGTTAGTTAACATCTGTTGTTTTGTAGATTTGACACTGGGTTAGTTAACATCTGTTGTTTTGTAGATTTGACACTGTGTTAGTTAACATCTGTTGTTTTCTAGATTTGACACTGGGTTAGTTAACATCTGTTGTTTTCTAGATTTGACACTTGGTTAGTTAACATCTGCTGTTTTGTAGATTTGACACTGGGTTAGTTAACATCTGTTGTTTTCTAGATTTGACACCGGGTTAGTTAACATCTGTGGTTTTGTAGATTTGACACTGGGTTAGTTAACATCTGTTGTGTTATAGATTTGACACTGGGTTAGTTAACATCTGTTGTTTTGTAGATTTGACACTGGGTTAGTTAACATCTGTTGTTTTGTAGATTTGACACTGGGTTAGTTAACATCTGTTGTTTTATAGATTTGACACTGGGTTAGTTAACATCTGTTGTTTTATAGATTTGACACTGGGTTAGTTAACATCTGTTGTTTTATAGATTTGACACTGGGTTAGTTAATATATGTTGTTTTGTAGATTTGACACTGGATTAGTTAACATCTGTTGTTTTGTAGATTTGACACTGGGTTAGTTAACATCTGTTGTTTTGTAGATTTGACACTGGGTTAGTTAACATCTGTTGTTTTGTAGATTTGACACTGGGTTAGTTAACATCTGTTGTTTTATATATTTGACACTGGGTTAGTTAACATCTGTTGTTTTGTAGATTTGACACTGGGTTAGTTAACATCTGTTGTTTTGTAGATTTGACACTGGGTTAGTTAACATCTGTTGTTTTATATATTTGACACTGGGTTAGTTAACATCTGTTGTTTTATAGATTTGACACTGGGTTAGTTAACATCTGTTGTTTTATAGATTTGACACTGGGTTAGTTAACATCTGTTGTTTTATAGATTTGACACTGGATTAGTTAACATCTGTTGTTTTATAGATTTGACACTGGGTTAGTTAACATCTGTTGTTTTATAGATTTGACACTGGGTTAGTTAACATCTGTTGTTTTATAGATTTGACACTGGGTTAGTTAACATCTGTTGTTTTGTAGATTTGACACTGGGTTAGTTAACATCTGTTGTTTTATAGATTTGACACTGGATTAGATTTTAGCTGTTGTGAATAAAGTTCTCCAATATCTGAATCCAGAATGATTCATTTTTTTATATTAAACTCTACAATTGCAGAGATACGGGTTTTTTTATTTTGATACTTTAAAAAAGGGGTACATGCGATTTTAGATAAAATTCTAGAAATGTGTAATGCGTTCGACAACTTCATGATATGATTTATAATGAAAAAAACTAACACTAACCCGTCTTCCTTTCCTGATGTCACTGTACCGTCAATAAGTTCTCCTGTCGGATTTTATTATACTATATTGTGTTAGGTGTGAACCAAAATATGAAAAAACACCCCGTCAGTGACCACTAATCACTATCCTGTCAGTAATCATTATCCTGTCAGTAATCACTATCCTGTCAGTAATCACTATCCTGTCAGTAATTACTATCCTGTCACTATCTTGTCAGTAATCATTATCCTGTCACTATCCTGTCAGTAATCACTATCCTCTCAGTAATTACTATCCTGTCACTATCTTGTCAGTAATCATTATCCTGTCACTATCCTGTCAGTAATCATTATCCTGTCAGTAATCACTATCCTGTCAGTGATCACTATCCTGTCACTATCCTGTCAGTAATCACTATCCTGTCACTATCCTGTCAGTAATCATTATCCTGTCACTATCCTGTCAGTAATCACTATCCTGTCAGTAATCACTATCCTGTCACTATCCTGTCAGTAATCACTATCCTGTCACTATCTTGTCAGTAATCACTATCCTGTCAGTAATCACTATCCTGTCAGTAATCACTATCCTGTCACTATCCTGTCAGTAATCACTATCCTGTCACTATCCTGTCAGTAATCACTATCCTGTCAGTAATCACTATCCTGTCACCATCCTGTCAGTAATCACTATCCTGTCAGTAATCACTATCCTGTCAGTAATCACTATCCTGTCACTATCCTGTCAGTAATCATTATCCTGTCACTATCCTGTCAGTAATCACTATCCTCTCAGTAATTACTATCCTGTCACTATCTTGTCAGTAATCATTATCCTGTCACTATCCTGTCAGTAATCATTATCCTGTCAGTAATCACTATCCTGTCAGTGATCACTATCCTGTCACTATCCTGTCAGTAATCACTATCCTGTCACTATCCTGTCAGTAATCATTATCCTGTCACTATCCTGTCAGTAATCACTATCCTGTCAGTAATCACTATCCTGTCACTATCCTGTCAGTAATCACTATCCTGTCACTATCTTGTCAGTAATCACTATCCTGTCAGTAATCACTATCCTGTCAGTAATCACTATCCTGTCACTATCCTGTCAGTAATCACTATCCTGTCACTATCCTGTCAGTAATCACTATCCTGTCAGTAATCACTATCCTGTCACCATCCTGTCAGTAATCACTATCCTGTCAGTAATCACTATCCTGTCAGTAATCACTATCCTGTCACTATCCTGTCAGTAATCACTATCCTGTCAGTAATCACTATCCTGTCAGTAATCACTATCCTGTCAGTAATCACTATCCTATCACTATCCTGTCAGTAATCACTATCCTGTCACTATCTTGTCAGTAATCACTATCCTGGCACTATCTTGTCAGTAATCACTATCCTGTCACTATCTTGTCAGTAATCACTATCCTGTCAGTAATCACTATCCTGTCACTATCCTGTCAGTAATCACTATCCTGGCACTATCTTGTCAGTAATCACTATCCTGTCACTATCTTGTCAGTAATCACTATCCTGTCACTATCCTGTCAGTTATCACTATCCTGTCACTATCCTGTCAGTAATCACTATCCTGTCACTATGTTGTCAGTAATCACTATCCTGTCACTATCCTGTCAGTAATCACTATCCTGTCAGTAATCACTATCCTGTCAGTAATCACTATCCTGTCAGTAATCACTCTCCTGTCAGTAATCACTATCCTGTCACTATCCTGTCAGTAATCACTATCCTGTCACTATCTTGTCAGTAATCACTATCCTGTCACTATCCTGTCAGTAATCACTATCCTGTCAGTAATCACTATCCTGTCAGTAATCACTATCCTGTCAGTAATCATTATCCTGTCAATAATCACTCTCCTGTCAGTAATCACTATCCTGTCAGTAATCACTATCCCGTCAGTAATCACTATCCTGTCACTATCCTGTCAGTAATCACTATCCTGTCACTATCCTGTCAGTGATCACTATCCTGTCACTATCCTGTCAGTAATCATTATCCTGTCAGTAATCACTATCCTGTCACTATCCTGTCAGTAATCACTATCCTGTCACTATCCTGTCAGTAATCACTATCCTGTCAGTATCCTGTCAGTAATCACTATCCTGTCAGTAATCACTATCCTGTCAGTAATCATTATCCTGTCACTGTCCTGTCAGTAATCACTATCCTGTCACTATCCTGTCAGTAATCACTATCCTGTCAGTAATCACTATCCTGTCACTATCCTGTCAGTAATCACTATCTTGTCAGTAATCACTATCCTGTCACTATCCTGTCAGTAATCACTATCCTGTCAGTAATCACTATCCTGTCAGTAATCACTATCCTGTCAGTAATCACTATCCTGTCAGTAATCATTATCCTGTCAGTAATCACTATCCTGTCAGTAATCACTATCCTGTCAGTAATCACTATCCTGTCACTATCCTGTCAGTAATCACTATCATGTCAGTAATCATTATCCTGTCAGTAATCATTATCCTGTCACTATCCTGTCAGTAATCACTATCCTGTCAGTAATCACTATCCTGTCACTATCCTGTCAGTAATCACTATCCTGTCACTATCTTGTCAGTAATCACTATCCTGTCAGTAATCACTATCCTGTCAGTAATCACTATCCTGTCACTATCCTGTCAGTAATCACTATCCTGTCACTATCCTGTCAGTAATCACTATCCTGTCAGTAATCACTATCCTGTCACCATCCTGTCAGTAATCACTATCCTGTCAGTAATCACTATCCTGTCAGTAATCACTATCCTGTCACTATCCTGTCAGTAATCACTATCCTGTCAGTAATCACTATCCTGTCAGTAATCACTATCCTGTCAGTAATCACTATCCTATCACTATCCTGTCAGTAATCACTATCCTGTCACTATCTTGTCAGTAATCACTATCCTGGCACTATCTTGTCAGTAATCACTATCCTGTCACTATCTTGTCAGTAATCACTATCCTGTCAGTAATCACTATCCTGTCACTATCCTGTCAGTAATCACTATCCTGGCACTATCTTGTCAGTAATCACTATCCTGTCACTATCTTGTCAGTAATCACTATCCTGTCACTATCCTGTCAGTTATCACTATCCTGTCACTATCCTGTCAGTAATCACTATCCTGTCACTATGTTGTCAGTAATCACTATCCTGTCACTATCCTGTCAGTAATCACTATCCTGTCAGTAATCACTATCCTGTCAGTAATCACTATCCTGTCAGTAATCACTCTCCTGTCAGTAATCACTATCCTGTCACTATCCTGTCAGTAATCACTATCCTGTCACTATCCTGTCAGTAATCACTATCCTGTCACTATCCTGTCAGTAATCACTATCCTGTCAGTAATCACTATCCTGTCAGTAATCACTATCCTGTCAGTAATCATTATCCTGTCAATAATCACTCTCCTGTCAGTAATCACTATCCTGTCAGTAATCACTATCCCGTCAGTAATCACTATCCTGTCACTATCCTGTCAGTAATCACTATCCTGTCACTATCCTGTCAGTGATCACTATCCTGTCACTATCCTGTCAGTAATCATTATCCTGTCAGTAATCACTATCCTGTCACTATCCTGTCAGTAATCACTATCCTGTCACTATCCTGTCAGTAATCACTATCCTGTCAGTATCCTGTCAGTAATCACTATCCTGTCAGTAATCACTATCCTGTCAGTAATCATTATCCTGTCACTGTCCTGTCAGTAATCACTATCCTGTCACTATCCTGTCAGTAATCACTATCCTGTCAGTAATCACTATCCTGTCACTATCCTGTCAGTAATCACTATCTTGTCAGTAATCACTATCCTGTCACTATCCTGTCAGTAATCACTATCCTGTCAGTAATCACTATCCTGTCAGTAATCACTATCCTGTCAGTAATCACTATCCTGTCAGTAATCATTATCCTGTCAGTAATCACTATCCTGTCAGTAATCACTATCCTGTCAGTAATCACTATCCTGTCACTATCCTGTCAGTAATCACTATCATGTCAGTAATCATTATCCTGTCAGTAATCACTATTCTGTCAGTGATCACTATCCTGGCACTATCCTGTCAGTAATCACTATCCTGTCACTATCCTGTCAGTAGTCACTATCCTGTCAGTAATCACTATCCTGTCACTATCTTGTCAGTAATCATTATCCTGTCACTATCCTGTCAGTAATCATTATCCTGTCAGTAATCACTATCCTGTCACTATTCTGTCAGTGATCACTATCCTGGCACTATCTTGTCAGTAATCACTATCCTGTCACTATCTTGTCAGTAATCATTATCCTGTCACTATCCTGTCAGTAATCATTATCCTGTCAGTAATCACTATCCTGTCACTATCCTGTCAGTAATCACTATCCTGTCAGTAATCACTATCCTGTCAGTAGTCACTATCTTGTCAGTAATCACTATCCTGGCACTATCTTGTCAGTAATCACTATCCTGTCACTATCCTGTCACTATTCTGTCAGTAATCACTATCCTGTCACTATCCTGTCAGTAATCACTATCCTGTCAGTAATCACTATCATGTCAGTAATCACTATCCTGTCAGTAATCATTATCCTGTCACTGTCCTGTCAGTAATCACTATCCTGTCACTATCCTGTCAGTAATCACTATCCTGTCAGTAATCACTATCTTGTCAGTAATCACTATCCTGTCACTATCCTGTCAGTAATCACTATCCTGTCAGTAATCACTATCTTGTCAGTAATCACTATCCTATCATTATCCTGTCAGTAATCACTATCCTGTCACTATCTTGTCAGTAATCACTATCCTGGCACTATCTTGTCAGTAATCACTATCCTGTCACTATCTTGTCAGTAATCACTATCCTGTCAGTAATCACTATCGTGTCAGTAGTCACTATCTTGTCAGTAATCACTATCCTGTCACTATCTTGTCAGTAATCACTATCCTGTCACTATCTTGTCAGTAATCATTATCCTGTCACTATCCTGTCAGTAATCACTATCCTGTCAGTAATCACTATCCTGTCAGTAATCACTATCCTGTCACTATCCTGTCAGTAATCACTATCCTGTCACTATCTTGTCAGTAATCATTATCCTGTCACTATCCTGTCAGTAATCACTATCCTGTCAGTAATCACTATCCTGTCAGTAATCACTATCCTGTCAGTAATCACTATCCTGTCAGTAATCATTATCCTGTCAGTAATCACTATCCTGTCAGTAATCATTATCCTGTCAATAATCACTATCCTGTCAATAATCAGTATCCTGTCAGTATCCTGTCAGTAATCATTATCCTGTCAATAATCACTATCCTGTCAATAATCAGTATCCTGTCAGTATCCTGTCAGTAATCATTATCCTGTCAGTAATCACTATCCTGTCAGTAATCACTATCCTGTCAGTATCCTGTCAGTAATCACTATCCTGTCAGTAATCACTATCCTGTCAGTAATCACTATCCTGTCACTATCCTGTCAGTAATCATTATCCTGTCAGTAATCACTATCCTGTCAGTAATCACTATCCTGTCACTATCCTATCAATAATCACTATCCTGTCACTATCCTGTCAGTAATCACTATCCTGTCACTGTCCTGTCAGTAATCACTATCCTGTCACTATCCTGTCAGTAATCACTATCCTGTCAGTAATCACTATCCTGTCACTATCCTGTCAGTAATCACTATCCCGTCAGTAATCACTATCCTGTCACTATCCTGTCAGTAATCACTATCCTGTCAGTAATCACTATCCTGTCAGTAATCATTATCCTGTCAGTAATCACTATCCTGTCAGTAATCACTATCCTGTCAGTAATCACTATCCTGTCAGTAATCACTATCCTGTCAGTAATCACTATCCTGTCAGTAATCACTATCCTGTCAGTAATCACTATCCTGTCAGTAATCACTATCCTGTCAGTAATCACTATCCTGTCAGTAATCACTATCCTGTCACTATCCTGTCAGTAATCACTATCCTGTCAGTAATCACTATCCTGTCAGTATCCTGTCAGTAATCACTATCCTGTCAGTAATCACTATCCTGTCACTATCCTGTCAGTAATCACTATCCTGTCACTATCCTGTCAGTAATCACTATCCTGTCAGTAATCACTATCCTGTCAGTAATCACTATCCTGTCAGTAATCACTATCCTGTCACTATCCTGTCAGTAATCACTATCCTGTCACTATCCTGTCAGTAATCACTATCCTGTCAGTAATCACTATCCTGTCAGTATCCTGTCAGTAATCACTATCCTGTCACTATCCTGTCAGTAATCACTATCCTGTCAGTAATCATTATCCTGTCAGTAATCACTATCCTGTTAGTAATCACTATCCTGTCAGTATCCTGTCAGTAATCACTATCCTGTCAGTAATCACTATCCTGTCAGTATCCTGTCAGTAATCACTATCCTGTCAGTAATCATTATCCTGTCAGTAATCACTATCCTGTCAGTAATCACTATCCTGTCAGTAGTCACTATCTTGTCAGTAATCACTATCCTGTCACTATCCTGTCAGTAATCACTATCCTGTCACTATCCTGTCAGTAATCACTATCCTGTCACTATCCTGTCACTATCCTGTCAGTGCTCACTATCCTGTCACTATCCTGTCAGTAATTACTATCCTGTCACTATCCTGTCAGTGATCACTATCCTGTCACTATCCTGTCAGTAATCACTATCCTGTCACTATCCTGTCAGTAATCACTATCCTGTCAGTATCCTGTCAGTAATCACTATCCTGTCACTATCCTGTCAGTAATCACTATCCTGTCACTATCCTGTCAGTGATCACTATCCTGTCACTATCCTGTCAGTAATCACTATCCTGTCAGTATCCTGTCAGTAATTACTATCCTGTCAGTAATCACTATCCACTCAGTAATCACTATCCTGTCAGTAATCACTATCCTGTCAGTAATCACTATCCTGTCACTATCCTGTCAGTGATCACTATCCTGTCACTATTCTGTCAGTAATCACTATCTTCTCAGTAATCACTATCTTGTCAGTATCCTGTCAGTAATCACTATCCTGTCAGTAATCACTATCCTGTCACTATCCTGTCAGTAATCACTATCCTGTCACTATCCTGTCAGTAATCACTATCCTGTCAGTAATCACTATCCTGTCAGTAATCACCATCCTGTCAGTAATCACTATCCTGTCAGTAATCACTATCCTGTCAGTAATCACTATCCTGTCACTATCCTGTCAGTAATCACTATCCTGTCAGTAATCACTATCTTGTCAGTAATCACTATCCTGTCAGTAATCACTATCCTGTCACTATCCTGTCACTATCCTGTCAGTAATCACTATCCTGTCACTATCCTGTCAGTAATCACTATCCTGTCAGTAATCACTATCCTGTCAGTAATCACTATCCCGTCAGTAATCACTATCCCGTCAGTAATCACTATTCTGTCAGTAATCACTATCCTGTCACTATCCTGTCAGTAATCACTATCCTGTCAGTAATCACTATCCTGTCAGTAATCACTATCCTGTCAGTAATCACTATCCTGTCACTATCCTGTCAGTAATCACTATCCTGTCAGTAATCACTATCCTGTCAGTAATCACTATCCCGTCAGTAATCACTATCCTGTCAGTAATCACTATCCTGTCAGTAATCACTATCCCGTCAGTAATCACTATCCTGTCAGTAATCACTATCCTGGCACTATCCTGTCAGTAATCACTATCCTGTCACTATCCTGTCAGTAATCACTATCCTGTCAGTAATCACTATCCTGTCAGTAATCACTATCCTGTCAGTAATCACTATCCTGTCAGTAATCACTATCCTGTCACTATCCTGTCAGTAATCACTATCCTGTCACTATCTTGTCAGTAATCACTATCCTGTCAGTAATCACTATCCTGTCAGTAATCACTATCCTGTCAGTAATCACTATTCTGTCAGTAATCACTATCCTGTCAGTAATCATTATCCTGTCAGTAATCACTATCCTGTCACTATCCTGTCAGTAATCACTATCCTTGTATTGTAAATATCATATCCTTCCTGAGTGGGGTACAACGTCATCAACATTGTAAATATCATACCCTTCCTGAGTGGGGTACAACGTCATCAACGTTGGAAGCCATATCGGGAGTAACCATAACAATAATGGTAACACGGAAATGTACAACACGTGGAGAAACAAATTTACAAATATGATCAGAAATATAAAGAAAAACTACTTTTCTGAAGTCTTAGAGAAATTCAAGAATTCAAGCAAACGCTGCTGGAAACGACTTAGAGAGCTCTAAAACTAAAAAACAATCTCCAACGTGTATTCAGTTTGAAGATAAAGATATAACAGACACATATTTAACTAGTAATGCATTTATCGTATATTTAAACAGTATATACAACACACAAACGGAAGTTTTACTCCCGAGCATTAGGGTACACTTAACAGTTTACTGAAGGAAACCTAAAGGGTGCCTTGTTTGAGATACGTAAAAATTGAAGAACAGTTTGTTGAAACTTTTTTAGCCTGTATAGACACTTCAAAGGCATCTGGACTTGACAATTTAGGAGCTATATTTTTAAAAGCTGTATCAAATCTATTGCGCCTGTAATTTGCAAACTAATTTATTTCGGTATTGAAACTAAAATACCTTTCTAAATCTTTGTTAAGATGCTTAAGTGAGTCCTCTTTTTAAAGATGGGAAGAAAGAAGGAATTGATAACTATAGACCAATATAGTACTGCCCATTCTATCCAAATGTCTTGTAAAAACATTCATCGACATTTCAACAACTGTTTATGCAGTCATGATCTAATCTTAGAATGTCAATCAGGTTTTAGATGACGTCACTACTGTCAGACTGTTCTGTCAGACGTAACAAATATCTGGTATAATTATATTGATAAGTGATACTTAACAGGGGGTTTATTGTTAGACTATAAAAAGGCCTTCGACTACCTACTAAGTTGGGATTACATGGCCGTTAAAAAACACTATGACATTTTTCAAAAGTGTCATCAATTACTGTTTTCAAACATTTAAGTCGTCTTCACCCCATCGTAGTCTGTGTTGGATGAGTGCTGATTCCAAAACTGCTTGGTGCCACTTTGGCAACCTTGAGCATTTTGAAATATTCAAGATGGCCGCCAAGATGGCTGAACAATCTAAAAATGGCAATAAGTTACTCATTTATTACTCTAGAGTTGCATTGTTTGTGTCTATACTGGGGTTTTAAGGGTCAAAGATACCATTAAAATCATGTAAAATACAATGCAGTAATCAATTCTTTAATTCAATGTAAAATAGTTGCCAAAATGGCCGTTGAAACCTCAGAATTGCAATAAGTCATTAGTTCCCTAAAGTGGTCCTTGTTGTGTCTTTTTGCAGGTTTTATGAGGGACACATTATGAACATATTAAAAACCAACTTCATTACGAAATTAGTCCAATCCAAGATTTTTAATGACCACCACGAAAATCAAAGTATCAAAATTAAAATATACGAACTCAGAGCTCGCAATGACGATGGTTGTCGAAACCATAATCATGGTTATCAGTCAAATAATTTGTTTTTAAGTATTATACATTTTTATGTGGGGGTATAGGCGTACCTATGACACCAACCACAGCCCAATGACATACACTTGAATGGGATTAGAGGCGTAAAACAATATTTGTGTTACTCCCTTCTTTTACACGACTATTTTTCGAATGCACACACTGTGCGAATAATAACATCCACTTTAGGTGTATTATATAATATTCTCTCAGCTCTTTCCTCACCCATCCTCAGTTTCATTTCCAGTATCACTCAGCTGATCTGTATGTGTTTATGGCGCAGTCACAGAAAAATGTACATGGCAACTGAGCCTTCTAAAAGCCAAACCTAGCTGTATACACGGATGATCACTAGTGCAACACCATCTGATCATCTTCAGAATTCCAGGGGGAGTTGGGTGTACATTGGAAGACAGTGTAACGGGTGGAAGAGCTTTTGACGCTTCATCCCGGATCCAGCCGAAGCCTCCCGTATCAAGATCAGATGGGCCTTTCTCTAGTACTGCCGTCTAAATGCACACCTGTATATGAGCTCGTTTGACGTTTTTAGCAAATGACTTGATGTTGGTGGCAGTGACTTTAATTTCGGAGTTGTAGTGAATTGTTTCTACGCCGGTTAAGATACATGTACCAATATTGATTTTGAAAGTGAGGTTTGGAGATGTTATCTCTTATGTGAGCTCTGAAATTACGTCATTTCTGGCGGACACTGAAAACAACAACAATAAAGGGCAATTATACGATCAATCATACATTTATAGATACACAATATCATACAATTACAGATATACCATATCATACAATTATAGATATACCATACCATACAATTATAGATATACCATATCATACAATTATATATATACCATATCATACAATTACAGATATACCATATCATACAATTATATATATACCATATCATACAATTATAGATACACAATATCATACAATAATAGATATACCATATCATACAATTATATGTATACCATATCATATAATTATAGATATACCATATCATATAATTATAGATATACCATATCATACAATTATATGTATACCATGTCATACAATTATAGATATACCATATCATACAATTATAGATATACCATATCACACAATTATAGATATACCATATCATACAATTATAGATATACCATATCATACAATTATAGATATACCATATCGTACAATTATATATATATATCATATCATGCAATTGTAGATATACTATATCATACAATTATAGATATACCATATCGTACAATTATAGATAGATCATATCATACAATTATAGATATACCATATCATACAATTATATATATACCATATCATACAATTATAGATATACCATAACATACAATTATAGATATACCATATCATACAATTATAGATAAACCATATCATACAATTATAGAATATACCATATCATATAATTATAGATATACCATATCATACAATTATAGATATACCATATCATACAATTATAGATATACCATATCGTACAATTATATATATATATATATCATATCATACAATTATAAATATACCATATCATATAATTATAGATATACCATATCATACAATTATAGATATACCATATCATACAATTATAGATATACCATATCGTACAATTATATATATATATATATCATATCATACAATTATAAATATAACATATCATACAATTATAGATATACCATATCGTAAAATCATAGATATATCATATCATATAATTATATATATATATACCATATCATACAATTATATATATACCATATCATACAATTATAGATATACCATAACATACA
This sequence comes from Pecten maximus, assembly GCF_902652985.1. Classification (NCBI taxonomy): domain Eukaryota; kingdom Metazoa; phylum Mollusca; class Bivalvia; order Pectinida; family Pectinidae; genus Pecten; species Pecten maximus. Next base: position 31,756,231 of record NC_047027.1, on the reverse strand, counting down.
ATTATAGATATACCATATCACACAATTATATATATACCATATTATACAATTATATATAACCATATCATACAGTTATAGATATACAATATTATACAATTATATATATACCATATTATATAATTATATATATACCATATCATACAATTATAGATATACCATATCATACAATTATAGATATACCATATCATACAATTATATATATACCATATCATACAATTATATATATATATCATATCATACAATTATAAATATACCATATCATACAAGTATGATATACCATATCATACAATTATAGATATACCATATCATATAATTATTGATATACCATATCATACAATTATAGATATACCATGTCATACAATTATAGATATACCATATCATACAATTATAGATATACCATAGCATACAATTATAGATATACCATATCATACAATTATAGATATACCATATCATACGATTATAGATATACCATAACATACAATTATAGATATACCATATCATACGATTATAGATATACCATAGCATACAATTATAGATACACCATATCATACAATTATAGATATACCATATCATACAATTATAGATATACCATACCATACAATTATAGATATACCATATCATACCATTATAGATATACCATAGCATACAATTATAGATATACCATATCATACAATTATAGATATACCATATCATACAATTATAGATATACAATATCATACAATTATAGATATACCATATCATATAATTATAGATATACCATAGCATACAATTATAGATATACCATATCATACAATTAATTATAGAATATACCATACCATACAATTATAGATATACCATATCATACAATTATAGATATAGCATATCATACAATTATAGATATACCATATCATACAATTATATATATACCATATCATACCATTATAGATATACCATATCATACAATTATAGAATATACCATATCATACAATTATATATATACCATATCATACCATTATAGATATATCGTACAATTATAGATATACCATATCATACCATTATAGATATACCATATCATACATTATAGAATATACCATATCATACAATTATATATATACCATATCGTACAATTATAGATATACCATATCATACAATTATAGATATACCATATCGTACAATTATAGATATATCATATCGTACAATTATATATATACCATAACATACAATTATAGATATACCATGTCATACAATTATAGATATACCATAACATACAATTATAGATATACCATATCATACAATTATAGATAAACCATATCATACAATTATAGATATACCATATCGTACAATTATAGATATACCATAACATACAATTATAGATATACCATAACATACAATTATAGATATACTATATCATACAATTATAGATATACCATGTCATACGAGTATAAATCGTTTTTATTTTAATAGATTTTAGTAATGGCTTTTACCTGGTTTTGCATACTCCAAAGTAAGTGCTAGTACATCTGTCATCATTCCATAAAAAGTCCTGTTCTCCAAACATCATCAGACAATCTTCAAATCCTTCTCCTCTGCCATTGTTAGGCTCCGATGGAGCGAAGTCCTTGTAAGCGATCCTCTCGCCTGTCCTGACCCAGATCCAGACACCCTCCCTATCTCTGTCTGTACCCCCTATAAAGTAACTCCGGAAGTCTCTAGGGTGTTCTGAAATAATTCACAACAAATGGCTATATCATTTGTCAATGGACAGCTGCATCGTGTGTCAATGGACAGCTATATCATGTGTCAATGGACAGCTATACCGTGTATCAATGGACAGCTATACCGTGCGTCAATGGACAGCTATATCGTGTGTCAATGGACAGCTATATCGTGTGTCAATGGACAGCTATATCGTGTGTCAATGAAAGCTATACCACCTGTGTCAATGGACAGCTATATCATGTGTCAATGGACAGATAAGTCATGTGTCGATGAACAGCTATATCATGTGTCAATGGACAGATAAATCACGTGTGATTGGACAGATATCTCATGTGTCAATGGACAGATATATCATGTGTCAATGAACAGATAAATCATGTGTGAATGGACAGATATATCATTTGTCAATGAATAGATATACCATGTGACAATTAACCGCTATATCACGTGTAATATGGTTTGGTTTTATTTGTTTAACCTTTTATCAACAGCTGAGGTCATTTAAGAACGGCTTACCATGCGTGTGATATGCATGTATTTGGTGAGTGCGTATGTGTGTTTTAGGAGGCTGTGTGTGTTCGTGTTAAATCTCCTTGTGATAGTCCGGAACTTTTGCCGTCTTATAGTGCTATCTCACTGAAGCATACTGCCGAAGACACCCAGCAGCACACCCCGACCGGTCACATTATATTGACAACGGGCCAACCAGTCATCCCACTCCAAAATGCTGTGCGCTAAGCAGGTGTAGCTATGTGCTACTATGCCCTTCAAGACTCTGGTATGTCTCGGCCAGGGGACAGAAACCAAACCCCGTGTTATGATATCGTGTTATAACCTCGTGTTATAACCCCGTGTTGTAACCTCGTGTTATAACATCGTGTTATAACCTCGTGTTATAACTTCGTATTGAAACCCCATGTTATAACCTCGTGTTATAACCTCGTGTTATAACCCCGTGTTGTAACCTCGTGTTATAACATCGTGTTATAACCTCGTGTTATAACTTCGTATTGAAACCCCATGTTATAACCACATGTTCTAACTCCGTGTTATAACCTCGTGTTATAACCTCGTATTATACCTCGTTGTTATACCTTCGTGTATAACGTGTACTTCGTGTTATAACCGCGTGTTATACTTCGTGTTATAACTTCGTGTTATAACCTCGTGGTATACCCTCGTGTTATACCCTCGTTTATAAACCTCGTGTTGAACAATCGTGTGTAACCTCGTGTTGTAACCCACGTGTTGTAAAACCGCTTTATACCTCGTGTTGTAACCTCGTGTTGAAACCCCGTCTTATAACCTCGTGTTGTAACCCCGTCTTAAAACCTCGTGTTGTAACTCCGCATTATAACCTCGTTATATAACCTCGTGTTATACACCTCGTGTTATAACCTCGTGTTATAACTTCGTGTTATAACTTCGTGTTATAACCTCGTGTTATACCCTCGAGTTATACCCTCGTTATATAACCTCGTGTTGAAACATCGTGTTGTAACCTAGTGTTGTAACCACGTGTTGTAACACCGTGTTATAACCTCGTGTTGTAACCCCGTCTTATAACCTCGTGTTGTAACTCCGCGTTATAACCTCGTGTTATAACCACGTGTTGTAGTCCCATGTTATAACATCCTGTTGTAACCTCATGTTATAACCTCGTGTTATAACCCCATGCTATAACCTCATGTTATAACCTCGTGTTATAACCTCGTGTTGTAACCTCATGTTATAACCTCGTGTTATAACCTCCTGTTATATCCTCGTTATATAACCTCGTGTTATAACCTCGTTATATAACCTCGTGTTATAACCTCTTGTTATAACCCCGTGTTATTACCCCGTGTTATAACCTCATGTTATAACCTCGTGTTATAACCTCCTGTTATATCCTCGTTATATAACCTCGTGTTATCACCTCCTGTTATAACCTCGTTATATAACCCCGTGTTGTAACCCCGTGTTATTACCCCGTGTTATTACCTCGTGTTGTAACCCCGTGTTATTACCTCGTGTTATAACCCCGTGTTATAAACCTCCTGTTATAACCTCCTGTTATAACATCGTTATATAACCTCGTGTTATAACCTCGTGTTGTAACCCCGTGTTATAACCTCCTGTTATAACATCGTTATATAACCTCGTGTTATAACCTCGCTATATAACCTCGTGTTATAACCTCGTGTTATAACCCCTTGTTATAACCCCGTGTTATAACCTCCTGTTATAACATCGTTATATAACCTCGTGTTATAACCTCGTGTTGTAACCTCGTGTTATAACCTCGTGTTATAACCTCCTGTTATATCCGCGTTATACAACCTCGCGTTATAACCTCCTGTTATAACCTCGTTATATAATCCCGTGTTATAACCCCGTGTTATAACCTTGTGTTATAACCTCCTGTTATAACCTCGTTATATAACCTCGTGCTATACCCTCGTGTTGTAACTTCGTGTTATCAGCTCCTGTTATAACCTCGTGTTATAACCCCGTGTTATAACATCCTGTTGTAACCTCGTTATATAACCTCGTTATATAACCTCGTGTTATAACCTCGTGTTGTAACCCCGTGTTGTAACCTCGTGTTATAACATCGTGTTATAACCTCGTATTGAAACCCCATGTTATAACCTCGTGTTATAACCACATGTTCTAACTCCGTGTTATAACCTCGTTATATAACCTCGTTATATAACCTCGTGTTATAACTTCGTGTTATAACTTCGTGTTATAACCTCGTGTTATAACCTCGTGTTATAACTTCGTGTTATAACTTCGTGTTATAACCTCGTGTTATACCGTCGTGTTATACCCTCGTTATATAACCTCGTGTTGAAACATCGTGTTGTAACCTCGTGTTGTAACCACGTGTTGTAACACCGTGTTATAACCTGGTGTTGTAACCTCGTGTTGAAACCCCGTCTGATAACCTCGTGTTGTAACCCCGTCTTATAACCTCGTGTTGTAACTCCGCGTTATAACCTCGTTATATAACCTCGTGTTATACACCTCGTGTTATAACCTCGTGTTGTAACCCCGTGTTGTAACTCCGTGTTATAACCTCGTGTTGTAACCTCGTGTTGTAACCCCGTCTTATAACCTCATGTTGTAACCCCGTCTTATAACCTCGTGTTGTAACTCCGCGTTATAACCTCGTGTTATAACCACGTGTTGTAGTCCCATGTTATAACATCCTGTTGTAACCTCATGTTATAACCTCGTTTTATAACCTCGTGTTGTAACCTCATGTTATAACCTCGTGTTATAACCTCCTGTTATATCCTCGTTATATAACCTCGTGTTATAACCTCGTGTTATAACCTGGTTATATAACCTCGTGTTATAACCTCTTGTTATAACCCCGTGTTATAACCCCGTGTTATAACCTCATGTTATAACCTCCTGTTATAACCTCCTGTTATATCCTCGTTATATAACCTCGTGTTATCACCTCCTGTTATAACCTCGTTATATAACCCCGTGTTGTAACCCCGTGTTATTACCCCGTGTTATTACCTCGTGTTGTAACCCCGTATTATTACCTCGTGTTATAACCTCGTGTTATAACCCCGTGTTATAACCCCGTGTTATAACCTCCTGTTATAACATCGTTATATAACCTCGTGTTATAACCTCGTGTTGTAACCTCGTGTTATAACCTCGTGTTATAACCTCCTGTTATAACCCCGTGTTATAACCCCGTGTTATAACCTCCTGTTATAACATCGTTATATAACCTCGTGTTATAACCTCGTGTTGTAACCCCGTGTTATAACCCCGTGTTATAACATCCTGTTGTAACCTCGTTATATAACCTCGTTATATAACCTCGTGTTATAACCTCGTGTTGTAACCCCGTGTTGTAACCTCGTGATATAACCTCGTGTTGTACAATGTAACCTCGTGTTATAACCTCGTGTTGTAACCTCGTGTTATAACCTCGTTATATAACCTCGTGTTGTAACCTCGTGTTATAACCTCGTGTTATAGTTATAACCCCATGTTGCAACTCCGTGTTGTAGCCTCTTGTTGTAACCTCTTGTTGTAACCACGTGTTATAACCCCGTGTTATAACCTCGTGTTATAACCTCCTGTTATAACCCCGTGTTATAACCCCGTGTTATAACCTCCTGTTATAACATCGTTATATAACCTCGTGTTGTAACCTCGTGTTATAACATCGTGTTATAACCCCGTGTTATAACCTCCTGTTATAACATCGTTATATAACCTCGTGTTATAACCTCGCTATATAATCTCGTGTTATAACCTCATGTTATAACCCCGTGTTATAACCCCGTGTTATAACCTCCTGTTATAACATCGTTATATAACCTCGTGTTGTAACCTCGTGTTATAACCTCCTGTTATATCCTCGTTATACAACCTCGTGTTATAACCTCCTGTTATAACCTCGTTATATAATCCCGTGTTATAACCCCGTGTTATAACCTTGTGTTATAACCTCCTGTTATAACCTGGTTAACCTTGTATACTATAATCTCGTACTATAATCTCATGCTATAGTCTCGTGCTATAATCTTGTACTATAATCTCGTACTATAATCCCGTACTATAATCTCGTACTATAATATCGAACTATAGTCTCGTACTATAATCTTGTACTATAATATCGTACTATAGTCTCGTACTATAATCTCGTACTATAATATCGTACTATAGTCTCGTACTGTAATCTCGTACTATAATCTTGTACTGCAATCTCGTACTAGAATCTCGTACTATAGTCTCGTACTATGGTCTCGTGCTATAATCTCGTACTATAATCTCGTACTATACTATAATCTTGTACTATAATCTCGTACTATAATCCCGTACTATGGTCTCGTACTATAATCTCGTACTATAATCTCGTACTATAATCTCGTACTATAAACTCGTACTATAGTCTCGTACTATAATCTTGTACTATAATCTCGTACTATAATCCCGTACTATAATCTCGTACTATAATATCGAACTATAGTCTCGTACTATAATCTTGTACTATAATCTCGTACTATAGTCTCGTACTATAATCTCGTACTATAATATCGAACTATAGTCTCGTACTATAATCTTGTACTATAATCTCGTACTGTAGTCTCGTACTATAATCTCGTACTATAATCTCGTACTATAATCTCGTACTATAAACTCGTACTATAGTCTCGTACTATAATCTTGTACTATAATCTCGTACTATAATCCCGTACTATAATCTCGTACTATAATATCGAACTATAGTCTCGTACTATAATCTTGTACTATAATATCGTACTATAGTCTCGTACCATAATCTCGTACTATAATATCGTACTATAGTCTCGTACTATAGTCTCGTACTATAATCTCGTACTATAGTCTCGTACTATAATCTCGTACTATAATCTTGTACTGCAATCTCGTACTAGAATCTCGTACTATAATCTCGTACTATAATCTCTACTATACTATAATCTCGTACTATAGTCTCGTACTATAGTCTCGTACTGTAATATCGTATTATAGTCTCGTACTATGATATCGTACTATAATTTCGTACTATAATTTCCTACTATAGCTCGTACTATACTATAATCTCGTACTAAAGTCTCGTACTATAGTCTCGTACTATAATCTCGTGTTATAAGCTCGTACTATAATTTCGCATTATAATCTCGTACTATAATCTCGTACTATAGTCTTGTACTGTAATATCGTACTATAGTCTCGTACTATGATATCGAACTATAATCTCGTACTATAATCTATAATCTCGTACCATAATATCGTAGTATAATCTCGTACTATAGTCTCGTTCTATAATTTCTCAATTTAATCTCGTACTATAGTCTCGTACTATAATCTCGTACTATAGTCTCGTACTATAATATCGTACTATAATCTCGTACTATAGTCTCGTACTATAATCTTGTACTGCAATCTCGTACTATAGTCTCGTTCTATAATATCGTTCTATAATCTCGTTCTATAATCTCGTACTGTAATCTTGTATTACAATCTCGTACTATAATCTCGTTCCATAATCTCGTACTATTATCTCGTACTATAATCTCGTACTATAGTCTCGTACTAAATATCGTACTATACTAAAATCTCGTACTATAGTCTCGTACTATAATCTCGTACTATACTATAAACTCGTACTATAGTCTCGTACTATAATCTCGTACTATAATCTCGTACTATAATCTCGCACTATAATCCCGTACTATAATCTCGTACTATAATCTATAATCTCGTACTATACTATAATCTCGTACTACAATCTCGTACTATAAACCCGTACTATAATCTCGTACTATAATCTCGTACTATAATCTCGTACTACAATCTCGTACTATAAACCCGTACTATAATCTCGTACTATAATCTCGTACTATAATCTCGTACAATAGTTTCGTACTACAATCTCGTACTATAATCTCGTGCTATAATCTCGTACTATACTATAATCTCGTACTATAATCTCGTACTATAGTTTCGTTTTTAATCCCGTTCTATAATCTCGTACTAAAATCTTGTACCACAATCTCGTACTATAATCTCGTACTATAGTCTCGTTTTTAATCCCGTTCTATAATCTCGTACTATAATCTTGTACTACAATATCGTACTATAATCTCGTACTATAATCTCGTACTATAATCTCGTACTATAATCTCGTACTATACTATAATCTCGTACTATAATCTCGTACTATAATCTCGTACTGTAATCTCGTACTATACTATAATCTCGTACTATAGTCTCGTTCTATAATATCGTACTATAGTTTCGTACTATAATATTGTACTATAATATCGTACTATAGTCTTGTTCTATAATCTCGTTCAATGATCTCGTACTATAATCTCGTACTATAATCTCGTACTATAATCCCGTACTATAATCTCGTACTTTGATCTCGTACTATAATCTCGTACTGTAATATTCTACTACCTCCTGTAGTAGCCACGACTAGGTGAAGAAGACTTACCTGCTTTGCGGATTTTTCGCATTTCGCTCTTGACAAACTCATTCTCTCGGTTTCCCCTGATCTCCGCAAGGTAAGCCCCCTTCAATTGGCAGAATTCCTTGGTTTAAAAAAAGTGATCAAAGTAATATTTAACTTGAGAAAGTACATGTTCCTAATGTATATATATATACATTTTTGTATGTTGCCTTTCACCGTATGTCGATATATAAGTATGAATTAAATAATTAATAAGTGTAATAAGGTGAGCACCGATTTTAATCTCCGTTTTTAAGGTAGCTGATATTAATGTATCCATGATAATGGTCTTTAGAGTGACATCATACAAAACATTACTTCAGTATGACGTCCATCATCATACACTCATTATACAAAATATTACTTCAGTATGACGTCATTATTCACTCAATATACAAAATATTAGTTCAGTATGACGTCACTATACACTAAATATACAAAATATTACTTCAGTATGGCGTCACTATACACTAAATATACAAAATATTACTTCAGTATGACGTCACTATACACTAAATATACAAAATATTACTTCAGTATGGCGTCACTATACACTAAATATACAAAATATTACTTCAGTATGACGTCACTATACACTAAATATACAAAATATTACTTCAGTATGACGTCACGATACACTCAATATACAAAATATTACTTCAGTAGAACTCAATGACAAGTACATGTAGCTGATAAGTAAACACTACTCTATTTTAAACTATAGCAGAACGAGACATAACCTACCGATAAAAGGTCAAGGACGCTGAGCGTGTTAACCAGTAGTTCTTAATTACAGATAACCTTTTTTGAGACATTGTTTAACATTATGATGACACGCGTATTTATATAGTAGATATATATGTCAACAACAAAGCTTTCCTATAATACTATTATACTTACTCTTGCTTCCTGCCATGTTGATTTCGTTCTTCTAAACAGGTAACAGTTATCGTCGTGATACACCCAACCCTCTGGACAGGTCAACAGTATCCCACCTACAACAAAGCACATGGTCAGAGTCGTGATACACCCATCCCTCCGGACAGGTCAACAGTATCCCACCTACAACAAAGGACATGTTGAGAGTCGTGATACACCCATCCCTCCAGACAGGTCAGCAGTATCCCACCTACAACAAAGGACATAGTGAGAGTCGTGATACACCAATCCCTCTGGACAGGTCAACAGCATCCCACCTACAACAAAGGACATGGTGAGAGCCGTGATACACCCATCCCTCTGGACAGGTCAACAGTATCCCACCTACAACAAAGGACATGGTGAGAGCCGTGATACACCCATCCCTCTGGACAGGTCAACGGTATCCCACCTACAACAAAGTTCACGGTGAGAGTCGTGATACACCCATCCCTCCGGACAGGTCAACAGTATCCCACCTACAGCAAAGGACATGGTGAGAGTCGTGATACACCAATCCCTCTGGACAGGTCCACAGTATCACACCTACAACAAAGGACATGGTGAGAGTCGTGATACACCCATCCCTCTGGACAGATCAACCTGTGAATTACAATTAATCGTCCGTGGATTACAATTAATCGTTTGTGGATTACAATTAATTATCTGTGGATTACAATTAATTGTCTGTGGATTACAATTAATCGTCTGTGGATTACAATTAATCGTTTGTGGATTACAATTAATTATCTGTGGTTTAAAATTAATTGTCTGTGGATTACAATTAATCGTCTGTGGATTACAATTAATCGTCTGTGTATTACAATTAATCGTCTGTGGATTACAATTAATTGTCTGTGGATTATAATTAATTGTCTGTGGATTACAATTAATCGTCTGTGGATTACAGTTAATTGCCTAATGATCATGTTGTGATAATTACCTTTCAGTATGGCCAGTATCTCATCATAACGACGACTGAGCTTCTCGTAATCCTCCCGGATTAGGTACTGTAATCCAGGCATAACATAATTCATGATGTCCGTGGTCCGAACAGCTTGGCAATGATTTTTTCTGTGTTCAGGGAGAATGCTTTGCTGATAACTGATGTCTATCAAAACGAAAACCAGCATAGAACATTTCATCTTTGTTTTTCTGATTAGAGTATATGTGTTGATGCAGTTTACTGACTCGAGTTATGTGTCCATCTGTCAGTCACACCTACAAAGAGTCACTTAAGTTTCCTATTCCTAGTAACATCTAACTACAGAGTCACTTCCGTCCGTTAGTCCTAGTAACAAACCACAAAACACTACAAACCGAACCATGTGTGTACATCATTTCCCGGTACATCAAACAATACACAATTTCCCGGGATGATTGCTAAGTGGTGAGCCCAGTATTGAAGAAGGTACTCAATGATGTTATTTTTAAGTCCTACTATTCTCTGACTATATACATGTAGGGCCGTGCACCCAAGGACTGGTCTCATTCGGTTAGGTTATATCGACGAGGTAGCACTCTAAAGTAAACAAGATAAGCGGCTTTTGCAAGATGGACAAAATCGGTCAGGGTAAGGGTTAGGGTGAAAGAGTCTGTCACTGGCGTGACTGCAATTCACGATTATGGTTTTAAATCAATTGAGCATCCGCCATATTCACCTGATTTCGCTCCATCAGACAAATATATTTCCAAAACTGAAAACAGCTATTTCGACCTTACCCTAGCCCTAACATGCAGTGGATAACTTTCTGAAGAGCCAAGAAAAGGAGTTCAATAAAAGTAGCATTGAGATCCTTAAGCAGCGCTGTGTTCCTGACGGGTAATATAAGTGTTCCTGACGGGTAAGATAAGTGTTCCTGACGGGTAAGATAAGTGTTCCTGATGGGTACGATAAGTGTTCCTGACGTGTAAGATAGATGTTCCTGACGGGTAAGATAAGTGTTACTGACGGGTAAGATAAGTGTTCCTGACATGTAAGATAAGTGTTCCTGACGGGTAAGATAAGTGTTCCTGAAGGGTAAGATAAGTGTTCCTGACATGTAAGATAAGTGTTCCTGACGGGTAAGATAAGTGTTACTGACGGGTAAGATAAGTGTTACTGACGGGTAAGATAAGTGTTCCTGACGGGTAAGATAAGTGTAACTGACGGGTAAGATAAGTGTTCCTGACGGGTAAGACAAGAGTTCATGAAGGGTAAGATAAGTGTTCCTGACAGGTAAGAGAAGAGTTCCTGACGGTTAAGATAAGTGTTCCTGACGGGTAACATAAGTGTTCCTGACAGGTAAGATAAGTGTTCCTAACGGGTAAGTGTTCCTGACGGGTAAAATAAGTGTTCCTGACGGGTAAGATAAGAGTTCGTGGGGTGAAAGATAAGTGTTCCTGACGGTTAAGAAAAGTGTTCCTGACGTGTAAGATAAGTGTTCATGACGGGTAGGATAAGTGTTCCTGACAGGTAAGATAAGAGTTCCTGATGGGTAAGATAAGTGTTCATGACGGGTAAGAAAAGTGTTACTGACGGGTAAGATAAGTGTTACTGACGGGTAAGATAGGTGTTCCTGATGGGTAAGATAAGTGTTCCTGACGGGTAAGATAAGTGTTCCTCACGGGTAAGATAAGTGTTCCTCACGGGTAGGATAAGTGTTCCTGACGGGTAAGATAAATGTTCCTGCCGGGTAAGATAGGTTCCGACGGGTTAATAAGATTCCTGACGGTAAAGATAAGAGCTTCCTGACGGGGTAAGATAAGTGTTCCTGACGGGTAGATAAGTGTTCCTGACGGGTAAGATAAGAGTTCCTGACAGGTAAGATAAGTGTTCCTGACGGGTTAGATAAGTGTTACTGACGGGTAAGATAAGTGTTCCTGACGGGTAAGATAAGTATTCCTGACGGGTAAGATAAGTGTTCCTGACGGGTAAGATAAGTGTTCCTGACGGGTAAGATAAGTGTTCCTGACGGGTAAGATAAGAGTTCCTGACAGGTAAGATAAGTGTTCCTGACGGGTTAGATAAGTGTTCCTGACGGGTAAGATAAGTGTTCCTGACGGGTAAGATAAGTGTTCCTGACGGGTAAGATAAGTGTTCCTGACGGGTAAGATAAGTGTTCCTGACGGGTAAGATAAGTGTTCCTGACTGGTAAGATAAGAGTTCCTGACGGGTAAGATAAGTGTTCCTGACGGGTAAGATAAGTGTCCTGACGGGTTAGATAAGTGTTCCTGACGGGTAAGATAAGTGTTCCTGACGGTAAGATAAGTGTTCCTGAGGGTAAGATAAGTGTTCTGACGGTAAGATAAGTGTTCCTGACGGTAGATAAGTATTCCTGACGGGTAGATAAGTGTTCCTGACAGGTAAGATAAGTGTTCCAAGTGTAAGTGTTCGACGGTAAGATAAGTGTTCCTGACGGGTAAGTAAGAAGGTTCTGACGGTGAAAAAGTGTTCCTGACGGTAAGATAAGTGTCCTGACGGGTAAGATAAGTGTTCCTGACGGGTAAGATAAGTGTTCCTGAATGGTAAGATAAGTGTTCCTGACGGGTAAGATAAGTGTTCCTGACGGGTAAGATAAGTGTTCCTGACGGGTAAGATAGGTTCCTGACGGGTAAGATAAGTGTTCCTGACGGGTAAGATAAGTGTTCTGAAGGGTAAGATAAGTGTTCCTGACGGGTAAGATAAGTTTGGTACATAGACAGGGTAAGATAAGAGTTCCTGACGGGTAAGATAAGTGTTCCTGACGGGTAAGATAAGTGTTCCTGACGGGTAAGATAAGAGTTCCTGACAGGTAAGATAAGTGTTCCTGACGGGTTAGATAAGTGTTCCTGACGGGTAAGATAGGAGTTCCTGACAGGTAAGATAAGTGTTCCTGACGGGTAAGATAAGTGCTCCTGACGGGTAAGATAAGAGTTCCTGACGGGTAAGATAAGAGTTCCTGATGGGTACGATAAGAGTTCCTGATGGGTAAGATAAGAGTTCCTGACGGGTAAGATAAGTGCTCCTGACGGGTAAGATAAGAGTTCGTGACGGGTAAGATAAGAGTTCCTGATGGGTACGATAAGTGTTCCTGACGGGTAAGATAAGAGTTCCTGACGGGTAAGATAAGTGTTCCTGATGGGTACGATAAGTGTTCCTGACGGGTAAGATAAGAGTTCCTCACGGGTAAGATAAGTGCTCCTGACGGGTAAGATAAGGGTTCCTGACGGGTAAGATAAGTGTTCTGAGGGTAGATAAGTGTTTCCTGACGGGTAAGATAAGTGTTCCTGACGGGTAAGATAAGTGTTCCTGACGGGTAAGATAAGTGTTCCTGACGGGTAAGATAAGTGTTCCTGACGGGTAAGATAAGTGTTCCTGACAGGTAAGATAAGTGTTCCTGACGGGTAAGATAAGTGTTACTGACGGGTAAGATAAGAGTTCCTGAAGGGGAAGATAAGTGTTCCTGACGGGTAAGATAAGTGTTCCTGACGGGTAAGATAAGAGTTCCTGACAGGTAAGATAAGTGTTCCACTGAATGGGTTACGGAGATAAGTGTTCCTGAGGGTAAGATAAGTGTTCCTGACGGGTAAGATAAGTGTTCCTGACGGGTAAGATAAGTGTTCCTGACAGGTAAGATAGTGTTCCTGACGGGTAAGATAAGTGTTCCTGACGGGTAAGATAAGTGTTCCTGACAGGTAAGATAAGTGTTCCTGACAGGTAAGATAAGAGTTCCTGATGGGTACGATAAGTGTTCTGACGGGTAAGATAAGGTTCCTGAGGGTAAGATAAGTGTTCCTGACGGGTAAGATAAGTGTTCCTGACGGGTAAGAATAAGTGTTCCTGACGGTAAGATAATGTTCCTGGACGGGTTTAAGATAAGTGTTCCTGACGGGTAGATAAGTGTTCCTGACGGGTAAGATAAGTGTTCCTGAGGGTAAGATAAGTGTTCTACGTAGATAAGTTCCGACGGTAAGATAAGTGTTCCTGACGGTAAGATAAGTGTTCCTGACGGGTAAGATAAGTGTTCCTGACGTGTAAGTCAGTAAGATAAGGTTCCTGACGGGTAGATAAGGTCCTGAGGGTAAGATAAGTGTTCCTGACGGTAAGATAAGTGTTCCTGACGGTAAGATAAGTGTTCCTGAGGGAAAGATAAGTGTTCCTGACGGTAAGATAAGTGTTCCTGACGGGTAAGATAAGTGTTCCTGACGGTAAGATAGAGTTCCTGACGGTAAGATAAGTGTTACCTGACGGGTAAGATAAGTGTTCCTGACGGGTAAGATAAGTGTTCCTGACGGGTAAGATAAGTGTTCCTGACAGGGTAAGATAAGTGTTCCTGACGGGTAAGATAAGTGTTCCTGACGGGTAAGATAAGTGTTCCTGACGGGTAAGATAAGTGTTCCTGACGGGTAAGATAAGTATTCCTGACGGGTAAGATAAGTGTTCCTGACGGGTAAGATAAGTGTTCCTGACGTGTAAGATAAGTGTTCCTGACGGTAAGATAAGTAGTTCCTGACAGGGTAAGATAAGTGTTCCTGACGGGTAAGATAAGTGTTCCTGACAGGGTAAGATAAGAGTTCCTGAAGGGTAAGATAAGTGTTCCTGACGGGTAAGATAAGTGTTCCTGACAGGTAAGATAAGAGTTCCTGAAGGGTAAGATAAGTGTTCCTGACGGGTAAGATAAGTGTTCCTGACAGGGTAAGATAAGTGTTCCTGACGGGTAAGATAAGTGTTCCTGACGGGTAAGATAAGTGTTCCTGACGGTAAGATAAGTGTTCCTGACGGTAAGATAAGTGTTCCTGACGGGTAAGATAAGTGTTCCTGACAGGTAAGATAAGTGTTCCTGACGGGTAAGATAAGTGTTCCTGACGGGTAAGATAAGTGTTCCTGACGGGTAAGATAAGTGTTCCTGACGGGTAAGATAAGTGTTCCTGACAGGTAAGATAAGTGTTCCTGACGGGTAAGATAAGTGTTCCTGACGGGTAAGATAAGTGTTCCTGACAGGTAAGATAATGTTCCTGACGGGTAAGATAAGTGTTCCTGACGGGTAAGATAAGTGTTCCTGATGGGTAAGATAAGTGTTCCTGACGGGTAAGATAAGTGTTCCTGACGGGTAAGATAAGTGTTCCTGACGGGTAAGATAAGTGTTCCTGACGGGTAAGATAAGTATTCCTGACGGGTAAGATAAGTGTTCCTGACAGGTAAGATAAGTGTTCCTGACGGGTAAGATAAGTGTTCCTGACGGGTAAGATAAGTGTTCCTGACGGGTAAGATAAGTGTTCCTGACGGGTAAGATAAGTGTTCCTGACGGGTAAGATAAGTGTTCCTGACAGGTAAGATAAGAGTTCCTGACGGGTAAGATAAGTATTACTGATGTGTAAGATAAGTGTTCCTGACGGGTAAGATAAGTGTTCCTGACAGGTAAGATAAGTGTTACTGACGGGTAAGATAAGAGTTCCTGACAGGTAAGATAAGTGTTACTGACGGGTAAGATAAGTATTCCTGACGGGTAAGATAAGTGTTCCTGACGGGTAAGATAAGAGTTCCTGACGGGTAAGATAAGTGTTCCTGATGTGTAAGATAAGTGTTCCTGACGGGTAAGATAAGTGTTCCTGAAGGGTAAGATAAGTGTTCCTGACAGGTAAGATAAGTGTTCCTGACAGGGTAAGATAAGTGTTCCTGACGGGTAAGATAAGTGTTCCTGACGGGTAAGATAAGTGTTCCTGACAGGTAAGATAAGTGTTCCTGACGGGTAAGAAAAGTGTTCCTGACTGGTAAGATAAGTGTTCCTGACGGGTAAGATAAGTGTTCCTGACAGGTAAGATAAGAGTTCCTGACGGGTAAGATAAGTGTTCCTGACGGGTAAGATAAGTGTTCCTGACGGGTAAGATAAGTGTTCCTGACGGGTAAGCTAAGTGTTAATGACGGGTAAGATAAGTGTTCCTGACAGGTAAGATAAGTGTTCCTGAAGGGTAAGATAAGTGTTCCTGACGGTAAGATAAGTGCTCCTGAAGGGTAAGATAAGTGTTCCTGACAGGTAAGATAAGTGTTCCTGACGGGTAAGATAAGTGTTCCTGACGGGTAAGATAAGTGTTCCTGACGGGTAAGATAAGTGTTCCTGACGGGTAAGATAAGTGTTCCTGACGGGTAAGATAAGAGTTCCTGGCGTGAAAGATAAGTGTTCCTGACGGGTAAAGATAAGTGTTCCTGACGTGTAAGATAAGTGTTCCTGACAGGTAAGATAAGTGTTCCTGATGGGTACGATAAGTGTTCCTGACGGGTAAGATAAGTGTTCCTGACGGGTAAGATAAGTGTTCCTGACGGGTAAGATAAGTGTTCCTGACGGGTAAGATAAGTGTTCCTGACGGGTAAGATAAGTGTTCCTGACGGTAAGATAAGTGTTCCTGACGGGTAAGATAAGTGTTCCTGACGGGTAAGATAAGTGTTCCTGACGTGAAAGATAAGTGTTCCTGACGTGTAAGATAAGTGTTCCTGACGTGTAAGATAAGTGTTCCTGACAGGTAAGATAAGAGTTCCTGATGGGTACTATAAGTGTTCCTGACGGGTAAGATAAGTGTTCCTGACAGGTAAGATAAGTGTTCCTGAAGGTAAGATAAGTGTTCCTGACGGGTAAGATAAGTGTTCCTGACAGGTAAGATAAGTGTTCCTGAAGGGTAAGATAAGTGTTCCTGACGGGTAAGATAAGTGTTCCTGACGGGTAAGATAAGTGTTCCTGACGTGTAAGATAAGTGTTCCTGACGGGTAAGATAAGTGTTCCTGACAGGTAAGATAAGTGTTACTGACGGGTAAGATAAGTGTTCCTGACGGGTAAGATAAGTGTTCCTGACAGGTAAGATAAGTGTTCCTGACAGGGTAAGATAAGTGTTCCTGACGGGTAAGATAAGTGTTCCTGACGGGTAAGATAAGTGTTCCTGACGGGTAAGATAAGTGTTCCTGACGTGTAAGATAAGTGTTCCTGACGGTAAGATAAGTGTTCCTGACGGGTAAGATAAGTGTTCCTGACGGTAAGATAAGTGTTCCTGACGGGTAAGATAAGTGTTCCTGACGGGTAAAGATAAGTGTTCCTGAAGGTAAGATAAGTGTTCCTGACGGGTAAGATAAGTGTTCCTGACAGGTAAGATAAGTGTTACTGACGGGTAAGATAAGTGTTCCTGACGGTAAGATAAGTGTTCCTGACGGGTAAGATAAGTGTTCCTGACAGGTAAGATAAGTGTTCCTGACGGGTAAGATAAGTGTTCCTGACGGGTAAGATAAGTGTTCCTCACGGGTAAGATAAGTGTTCCTGACGGGTAAGATAAGTGTTCCTGACGGGTAAGATAAGTGTTCCTGACGTGTAAGATAAGTGTTCCTGACAGGTAAGATAAGTGTTCCTCACGGGTAAGATTAGTGTTCCTGACGGGTAAGATAAGTGCTCCTGAAGGGTAAGATAAGTGTTCCTGACAGGTAAGATAAGTGCTCCTGAAGGGTAAGATAAGTGTTCCTGACGGGTAAGATAAGTGTTCCTGACAGGTAAGATAAGTGTTACTGACAGGTAAGATAAGTGCTTCTGAACGGTAAGATAAGTGTTCCTGACAGGTAAGATAAGTGTTCCTGACAGGTAAGATAAGTGTTCCTGACGGGTAAGATAAGTGCTCCTGAAGGGTAATAATATATATACATTTTGTACATAATGTCTTTTAAGAAAAAAATTCTAAGTGAAGTCAAGTCCTGGAAGTCAAATTAATGTTCCAGGTAGTTAAAGTTCTTGTAATGAAGTTGATACACGACCGATAAGATAATGTCCTGACGTAAATAGTTGACATTAAGATATTCTGACGGGAAGATAAGTCCGAAACGTGAAAGTTCTACGTAGATGTTATAAGATGGTTCGCGGTAACTCAATTTCTCACGTAGATTGTTTAGTGTAGTGCCCTGGGAATTTTTCTTTCTGAAGTAGTATTCCTAATAATGTATCCGTGTATAGTGTTCGAAATTAAAGTTCTTGCATAAACATAAGAGACAAATGCATTTAATATTCAGTGATGTTTACAAGTCCTAAGATATTTATAATTGACAGTGTTTCACGCTACAAATCCCATCAGATGTAATCTTTGAATGTCAATTTCACTTAGCTTACAAAAGAGAATTTCCGACAAATGTTTCTTTATATGATTTACATAAAAAAGATGTTTAGCGTTTTACGACCCGTTGTTCATACTTATCATTGACCTATCGTACATGTGATCATCTGAGGGTTGCGTAGGAGTTACCGTTGGCAGATTCATGAGTTTTGAACCAATTACCCTGGTGACAGGTTTCTTTGTACTTCTATAAAAGCTTAAGTTAAATAATAACTGGAAAAAACAGAACATAAAGGATTGTGATAACATTAAAGTGTGTAGTTCGTATGACTGTGTGACAGATGAATTAATTAACATTTAACTGAAATACGGGTTCATGTTTTACATGTAGACGAACAATCTAGCTGTGTTACAACGTAAGTCATTGACGAATCAGCGAATGTAAGAAAAAAAAAAAAAAAAAATAAACAAATTGATAAATAAAAATATAATTGATTTATCAGCATTCCACCTCTGCTATCTCCAAGATATATTCGCTGTATCACCCACAGAGGGTTATAAAACATTGTCCCCTTTCTCTGATGTTTAAAGTCATATTCCATACCAGCCTATGTTGAAAATCTTTACTCACATGAGTAGAGGGATAACAAATTTTCCATTAAAATTTCAAAAAAACCTTACCTAAAATAAGCAATTCTTTAATTAAAATCCGTTGTGTTCCCATGTTATGATTAATTGTAATAAGTTACAGCTTCATATGTATAAAATGTTCTTGGCAAATTCTAAAGTTACTTCAACATGTAGATGATTAAAATGCATAAACTTTGTATATTTGCATTACTGTCACTATGCTTTGTATCCAAAGGAAAATAAAAACATTTTGCAAAAAAAAAAAAAGAAAAAATCATATTGATTGATATATCATGACCATAATTTGTGACGACATCAACAAATAGGACACAAGATGACGTCACACGGTGTAATGTTCAGATTAGTCTATAGGACTTATAACAGTACACGTATGTGTAGATTTCAATGCAGGTATGATAAATGAGTTCCGCAAGGAAATAAACAGGTTGATATAATTACAATGTATTGTTATAACGATAGATAGATACACAGGTTGATATAATTACAATGTATTTTTATACCGATATATAAATATACATGTTGATATAATTACAATGTATTGTTATAACGATATATAAATATACAGGTTGATATAATTACAATGTATTGTTATAACGATATATAAATATACCGGTCGATATAATTACAATGTATTGTTATAACGATATATAAATATACAGGTCGATATAATTACAATGTTATACCGATATATAAATATACAGGTTGATATAATTACAATGTATTGTTATACCGATATATAAATATACAGGTTGGTATAATGACAATGTATTGTTATAACGATATATAAATATACATGATGATATAATTACAATGTATTGTTATACCGATATATAAATATACAGGTTGATATAATTACAATGTATACCGATATATAAATATACAGGTTGGTATAATGACAATGTATTGTTATAACGATATATAAATATACAGGTTGATATCATTACAATGTATTGTTATACCGATATATAAATATACAGGTTGATATAATTACAATGTATTGTTATAACGATATATAAATATACCGGTCGATATAATTACAATGTATTGTTATAACGATATATAAATATACAGGTCGATATAATTACAATGTTATACCGATATATAAATATACAGGTTGGTATAATGACAATGTATTGTTATAACGATATATAAATATACAGGTCGGTATAATTACAATGTATTGTTATACCGATATATAAATATACAGGTCGGTATAATTACAATGTATTGTTATACCGATATATAAATATACAGGTCGGTATAATTACAATGTATACCGATATATACATATACAGGTGATATAATTACAATATATTGTTATACTGATATATAAATATACAAGTTTATATAATTACAATGTATTGTTATACCGATATATAAATATACAGGTCGGTATAATTACAATGTATACCGATATATACATATACAGGTGATATAATTACAATATATTGTTATACTGATATATAAATATACAGGTTGATATAATTACAATGTATTGTTATACCGATATATACATATACAGGTGATATAATTACAATATATTGTTATACTGATATATAAATATACAGGTTGATATAATTACAATGTTATACCGATATATAAATATACCGGTCGATATAATTACAATGTTATAACGATATATAAATATTACAGGTTGATATGATTACAATGTATACCGATATATAAATATACCAGTCGATATAATTACAATGTATTGTTATAACGATATATAAATACACAGGTTCATATAATTACAATGTATTGTTATAACGATATATAAATATACAGGTTGATATAATTACAATGTATTGTTATAACGATATATAAATATACAGGTTGATATAATTACAATGTATTGTTATACCGATATATCAATACACAGGTAGATATAATTACAATGTATACCGATATATAAATATACAGGTTGGTATAATGACAATGTATTGTTATAACGATATATAAATATACATGATGATATAATTACAATGTATTGTTATACCGATATATAAATATACAGGTTGGTATAATGACAATGTATTGTTATAACGATATATAAATAT
The DNA here is from genome assembly GCF_902652985.1 of Pecten maximus. Taxonomy (NCBI): domain Eukaryota; kingdom Metazoa; phylum Mollusca; class Bivalvia; order Pectinida; family Pectinidae; genus Pecten; species Pecten maximus. The sequence goes on along the minus strand of NC_047027.1, from coordinate 31,734,865 downwards.
ACATGATGATATAATTACAATGTATTGTTATACCGATATATAAATATACAGGTTGATATAATTACAATGTATTGTTATAACGATATATAAATATACAGGTTGATATAATCACAATGTATTGTTATACCGATATATAAATATACAGGTCGGTATAATTACAATGTATTGTTATAACGATATATAAATATACAGGTTGATATAATCACAATGTATTGTTATACCGATATATAAATATACAGGTCGGTATAATTACAATGTATTGTTATAACGATATATAAATATACAGGTTGATATAATTACAATGTATTGTTATACCGACATATAAATATACAGGTTGATATAATTACAATGTTATACCGATATATAAATATACAGGTCGGTATAATAACAATGTATTGTTATAACGATATATAAATATACAAGTTTATATAATTACAATGTATTGTTATACCGATATATAAATATACAGGTTGATATAATTACAATGTATTTTTATACCGATATATAAATATACATGTTGATATAATTACAATGTATTGTTATAACGATATATAAATATACAGGTTGATATCATTACAATGTATTGTTATACCGATATATAAATATACAGGTTGATATAATTACAATGTATTGTTATAACGATATATAAATATACCGGTCGATATAATTACAATGTATTGTTATAACGATATATAAATATACCGGTCGATATAATTACAATGTTATACCGATATATAAATATACAGGTTGATAGAATTACAATGTATTGAGATAACGATATATAAATATACAGGTTGATATAATTACAATGTTATACCGATATATAAATATACAGGTCGATATGATTGCAATGTTATACCGATATATAAATATACAGGTTGATATAATTAAAATGTTATACCGATATATAAATATACAGGTTGATATAATTACAATGTTATACCGATATATAAATATACAGGTTGATATAATTACAATGGGTCACGGTCATGTATACAAAACTGTCAATGTTAACTAAGCCGGAGGTATGTCTGAAAGACGTGTTCTGATTGGCTGGCGCCGACCCACGCCCACCTGGTGCAGTATAAATGTCTCCCAGCAGTTCTGTAGTGTTGATGGTCGTGCTGTAAATGGACTGATACTCTACACTGTCATAGTTTCCTTTTTATTAGTTGATATAATTATCAGCCAGCATGGCGTTCGCTCGAAAAGGAAAGTTTACAATTTTTATGTGTGTTCTTCAAATTGTATTTTTGATTCTATTTGGAGTTTTCGGTGACTATGACCCTGCAGCCAAACCAAGACATGAAGATAAGAGTACCGACAGTACTATCGGCATGTATCCAAGTAAGTGTAGTAATCTACATCCGACCAAACATTGCTAACCTACATACTATTTCTTACTCTATTCAGGAAAGAAAATGAAAGAAACCCAATCATAGTTCAAGATAAGATATTTAATTGTGTTGCGATTGTGTAACCGATGCCGATATAGAACATGAGTACACATGCATATAGCCAGAGTGATAGGGCCGTCTCTTTGAAACAGCTGCTCGTTCCCACATCAATATACTGATAAACAAACAAATCGGTCCCAATAGGGGCTTCCAGGCACCGACAAACACCTGTCTACTGTAAACAAGAAACGCTTACCAAATTATATAAAACGTGCATTAGGGTACAAATGAACTTTACACATGCCTTCAGAGAATTGGCGAACCGTATGTACCCGTCTGTATAGGTTTGTGTTATACATGTACCCGTCTGTATAGGTTTGTGTTATACATGTACCCGTCTGTATAGGTTTGTGTTATACATGTACCCGTCTGTATAGGTTTGTGTTATATATGTACCCGTCTGTATAGGTTTGTGTTATACATGTACCCGTCTGTATAGGTTTGTGTACCCGTCTGTATAGGTTTGTGTTATACATGTACCCGTCTGTATAGGTTTGTGTTATACATGTACCCGTCTGTATAGTTTGTGTTATACATGTACCCGTCTGTATAGGTTTGTGTTATACATGTACCCGTCTGTATAGGTTTGTGTTATACATGTACCCGTCTATATAGGTTTGTGTTATACATGTACCCGTCTGTATAGGTTTGTGTTATACATGTACCCGTCTATATAGGTTTGTGTTATACATGTACCCGTCTATATAGGTTTGTGTACCCGTCTGTATAGGTTTGTGTTATACATGTACCCGTCTGTATAGGTTTGTGTTATACATGTACCCGTCTATATAGGTTTGTGTTATACATGTACCCGTCTGTATAGGTTTGTGTTATACATGTACCCGTCTATATAGGTTTGTGTTATACATGTACCCGTCTATATAGGTTTGTGTACCCGTCTGTATAGGTTTGTGTTATACATGTATCCGTCTATATAGGTTTGTGTTATACATGTACCCGTCTGTATAGGTTTGTGTTATACATGTATCCGTCTATATAGGTTTGTGTTATACATGTACCCGTCTATATAGGTTTGTGATATACATGTACCCGTCTGTATAGGTTTGTGTTGTACATGTACCCGTCTGTATAGGTTTGTGTTGTACATGTACCCGTCTATATAGGTTTGTGTTATACATGTACCCGTCTATATAGGTTTGTGATATACATGTACCCGTCTGTATAGGTTTGTGTTATACATGTACCCGTCTGTATAGGTTTGTGTTATACATGTACCCGTCTGTATAGGTTTGTGTTATACATGTACCCGTCTGTATAGTTTGTGTTATACATGTACCCGTCTATATAGGTTTGTGTTATACATGTACCCGTTTATAAAGGTTTGTGATATACATGTACCCGTCTATATAGGTTTGTGTTATACATGTACCCGTCTATATAGGTTAGTGTTATACATGTACCCGTCTGTATAGGTTTGTGTTATACATGTACCCGTCTGTATAGGTTTGTGTTATACATGTACCCGTCTATATAGGTTTGTGTTATACATGTACCCGTCTATATAGGTTTGTGTTATACATGTACCCGTCTGTATAGGTTTGTGTTATACATGTACCCGTCTATATAGGTTTGTGTTATACATGTACCCGTCTGTATAGGTTTGTGTTATATATGTACCCGTCTGTATAGGTTTGTGTTATACATGTACCCGTCTGTATAGGTTTGTGTTATACATGTACCCGTCTATATAGGTTTGTGTTATACATGTACCCGTCTATATAGGTTTGTGTTATACATGTACCCGTCTATATAGGTTTGTGTTATACATGTACCCGTCTATATAGGTTTGTGTTATACATGTACCCGTCTATATAGGTTTGTGTTATATATGTACCCGTCTGTATAGGTTTGTGTTATACATGTATCCGTCTATATAGGTTTGTGTTATACATGTACCCGTCTGTATAGGTTTGTGTTATACATGTACCCGTCTGTATAGGTTTGTGTTATACATGTACCCGTCTATATAGGTTTGTGTTATACATGTACCCGTCTGTAGTATAGGTTTGTGTTATACATGTACCCGTCTGTATAGGTTTGTGTTATATATGTACCCGTCTGTATAGGTTTGTGTTATACATGTACTCGTCTGTATAGGTTTGTGTTGTACATGTACCCGTCTGTAGTATAGGTTTGTGTTATACATGTACCCGTCTGTATAGGTTTGTGTTATACATGTACCCGTCTATATAGGTTTGTGTTATACATGTACCCGTCTGTATAGGTTTGTGTTATACATGTACCCGTCTGTATAGGTTTGTGTTATACATGTACTCGTCTGTATAGGTTTGTGTTGTACATGTACCCGTCTGTAGTATAGGTTTGTGTTATACATGTACCCGTCTATATAGGTTTGTGTTATACATGTACCCGTCTGTATAGGTTTGTGTTATACATGTACCCGTCTGTATAGTTTGTGTTATACATGTACCCGTCTGTATAGGTTTGTGTTATACATGTACCCGTCTGTATAGGTTTGTGTTATACATGTACCCGTCTATAAAGGTTTGTGTTATACATGTACCCGTCTGTATAGGTTTGTGTTATACATGTACCCGTCTATATATGTTTGTGTTATACATGTACCCGTCTGTATAGGTTTGTGTACCCGTCTATATAGGTTTGTGTTATACATGTACTCGTCTATATAGGTTTGTGTTATACATGTACCCGTCTGTATAGGTTTGTGTACCCGTCTATATAGGTTTGTGTTATACATGTACCCGTCTGTATAGGTTTGTGTTATACATGTACCCGTCTATATAGGTTTGTGTTATACATGTACCCGTCTGTATAGGTTTGTGTTATACATGTACCCGTCTATATAGGTTTGTGTTATACATGTACCCGTCTATATAGGTTAGTGTTATACATGTACCCGTCTGTATAGGTTTGTGTTATACATGTACCCGTCTGTATAGGTTTGTGTTATACATGTACCCGTCTGTATAGGTTTGTGTTATATATGTACCCGTCTGTATAGGTTTGTGTTATACATGTACCCGTCTATATATGTTTGTGTTATACATGTACCCGTCTGTATAGGTTTGTGTTATATATGTACCCGTCTGTATAGGTTTGTGTTATACATGTACCCGTCTATATAGGTTTGTGTTATACATGTACCCGTCTGTATAGGTTTGTGTTATACATGTACCCGTCTGTATAGGTTTGTGTTATACATGTACCCGTCTGTATAGTTTGTGTTATACATGTACCCGTCTATATATGTTTGTGTTATACATGTACCAGTCTGTATAGGTTTGTGTTATACATGTACCCGTCTATATAGGTTTGTGTATCCGTCTGTATAGTTTGTGTTATACATGTACCCGTCTATATAGGTTTGTGTTATATATGTACCAGTCTATATAGGTTTGTGTTATACATGTACTCGTCTATATAGGTTTGTGTTATACATGTACCCGTCTGTATAGGTTTGTGTACCCGTCTATATAGGTTTGTGTTATACATGTACCCGTCTGTATAGGTTTGTGTTATACATGTACCCGTCTGTATAGGTTTGTGTTATACATGTACCCGTCTATATAGGTTTGTGTTATACATGTACCCGTCTGTATAGGTTTGTGTTATACATGTACCCGTCTGTATAGGTTTGTGTTATACATGTACCCGTCTATATAGGTTTGTGTTATACATGTACCCGTCTATATAGGTTTGTGTACCCGTCTGTATAGGTTTGTGTTATACATGTACCCGTCTATATAGGTTTGTGTTATACATGTACCCGTCTATATAGGTTTGTGTTATACATTTACCCGTCTGTATAGGTTTGTGTTATACATGTACCCGTCTGTATAGGTTTGTGTTATACATGTACCCGTCTGTATAGTTTGTGTACCCGTCTGTATAGGTTTGTGTTATACATGTACCCGTCTATATAGGTTTGTGTACCCGTCTGTATAGGTTTGTGTTATACATGTACCCGTCTATATAGGTTTGTGTTATACATGTACCCGTCTGTATAGGTTTGTGTTATACATGTACCCGTCTGTATAGGTTTGTGATATACATGTACCCGTCTATATAGGTTTGTGTTATATATGTACCCGTCTGTATAGGTTTGTGTACCCGTCTGTATAGGTTTGTGTTATACATGTACCCGTCTGTATAGGTTTGTGTTAAACATGTACCCGTCTATATAGGTTAGTGTTATATATGTACCCGTCTATATAGGTTTGTGTTATACATGTACCCGTCTATATAGGTTTGTGTTATACATTTACCCGTCTATATAGGTTTGTGTTATATATGTACCCGTCTGTATAGGTTTGTGTTATACATGTACCCGTCTATATAGGTTTGTGTTATACATGTACCCGTCTGTATAGGTTTGTGTTATACATGTACCCGTCTATATAGGTTTGTGTTATATATGTACCCGTCTGTATAGGTTTGTGTTATACATGTACCCGTCTATATAGGTTTGTGTTATACATTTACCCGTCTGTATAGGTTTGTGTTATACATGTACCCGTCTGTATAGGTTTGTGTTATATATGTACCCGTCTGTATAGGTTTGTGTTGTACATGTACCCGTCTGTATAGGTTTGTGTTATACATGTACCCGTCTATATAGGTTTGTGTTATACATGTACCCGTCTGTATAGGTTTGTGTTATACATGTACCCGTCTGTATAGGTTTGTGTTATACATTTACCCGTCTGTATAGGTTTGTGTTATACATGTACCCGTCTATATAGGTTTGTGTTATACATTTACCCGTCTGTATAGGTTTGTGTTATACATGTACCCGTCTGTATAGGTTTGTGTTATACATGTACCCGTCTATATAGGATTGTGATATACATGTACCCGTCTATATAGGATTGTGTACCCGTCTATATAGGTTTGTGTTATACATGTACCCGTCTGTATAGGTTTGTGTTATACATGTACCCGTCTATATAGGTTTGTGTATCCGTCTGTATAGGTTTGTGTTATAGATGTTCCCGTCTGTATAGGTTTGTGTTATACATGTACCCGTCTATATAGGTTTGTGTATCCGTCTGTATAGGTTTGTGTTATATATGTACCCGTCTGTATAGGTTTGTGTTATACATGTACCCGTCTATATAGGTTTGTGTATCCGTCTGTATAGGTTTGTGTTATATATGTACCCGTCTATATAGGTTTGTGTTATACATGTACCCGTCTATATAGGTTTGTGTACCCGTCTATATAGGTTTGTGTTATACATGTACCCGTCTATATAGGTTTGTGTACCCGTCTGTATAGGTTTGTGTTATACATGTACCCGTCTGTATAGGTTTGTGTTATACATGTACCCGTCTATATAGGTTTGTGTTATACATGTTCCCGTCTGTATAGGTTTGTGTTATATATGTACCCGTCTATATAGGTTTGTGTTATATATGTACCCGTCTATATAGGTTTGTGTTATACATGTACCCGTCTATATAGGTTTGTGTACCCGTCTATATAGGTTTGTGTACCCGTCTGTATAGGTTTGTGTACCCGTCTATATAGGTTTGTGTTATACATGTACCCGTCTGTATAGGTTTGTGATATACATGTACCCGTCTGTATAGGTTTGTGTACCCGTCTATAAAGGTTTGTGTTATACATGTACCCGTCTGTATAGGTTTGTGTTATACATGTACCCGTCTATATAGGTTTGTGTACCCGTCTGTATAGGTTTGTGTTATACATGTACCCGTCTGTATAGGTTGTGATATACATGTACTCGTCTGTATAGGTTGTGATATACATGTACCCGTCTATATAGGGTTGTGTTATACATGTACCCGTCTATATAGGTTTGTGTTATACATGTACCCGTCTATATAGGTTTGTGTTATACATGTACCCGTCTATATAGGTTTGTGTACCCGTCTATATAGGTTTGTGTTATACATGTACCCGTCTATATAGGTTTGTGTTATACATGTACCCGTCTGTATAGGTTTGTGATATACATGTACACGTCTGTATAGGTTTGTGATATACATGTACCCGTCTATATAGGTTTGTGTTATATATGTACCCGTCTATATAGGTTTGTGATATACATGTACCCGTCTATATAGGTTTGTGTTATACATGTACCCGTCTATATAGGTTTGTGTACCCGTCTGTATAGGTTTGTGTTATACATGTACCCGTCTATATAGGTTTGTGTACCCGTCTGTATAGGTTTGTGTTATACATGTACCCGGCTGTATAGGTTTGTGTTATACATGTACCCGTCTGTATAGGTTTGTGTTATATATGTACCCGTCTGTATAGGTTTGTGTTAAACATGTTCCCGTCTATATAGGTTAGTGTTATACATGTACCCGTCTGTATAGGTTTGTGATATACATGTACCCGTCTATAGTATAGGTTTGTGTTATACATGTACCCGTCTGTATAGGTTTGGGTTATATATGTACCCGTCTGTATAGGTTTGTGTTAAACATGTTCCCGTCTATATAGGTTAGTGTTATACATGTACCCGTCTATATAGGGTTGTGTACCCGTCTGTATAGGTTTGTGTTATACATGTACCCGTCTGTATAGTTTGTGTTATACATGTACCCGTCTGTATAGGTTTGTGTTATATATGTACCCGTCTATATAGGTTTGTGTTATACATGTACCCGTCTATATAGGTTTGTGTACCCGTCTGTATAGGTTTGTGTTATACATGTAATCGTCTGTATAGGTTTGTGTTATATATGTACCCGTCTGTATAGGTTTGTGTACCCGTCTGTATAGGTTTGTGTTATACATGTACCCGTCTATATAGGGTTGTGTTATACATGTACCCGTCTGTATAGGTTTGTGTACCCGTCTGTATAGGTTTGTGTACCCGTCTGTATAGGTTTGTGTACCCGTCTGTATAGGTTTGTGTACCCGTCTATAAAGGTTTGTGTTATACATGTACCCGTCTATATAGGTTTGTGTTAAACATGTACCCGTCTGTATAGGTTTGTGTTAAACATGTAACCGTCTATATAGGTTTGTGTACCCGTCTGTATAGGTTTGTGTTATACATGTACCCGTCTGTATAGGTTTGTGTTATACATGTACCCGTCTATATAGGTTTGTGTTATACATGTACCCGTCTGTATAGGTTTGTGTTATATATGTACCCGTCTATATAGGTTTGTGTACCCGTCTATATAGGTTTGTGTTATACATGTACCCGTCTATATAGGTTTGTGTACCCGTCTATATAGGTTTGTGTTATACATGTACCCGTCTATATAGGTTTGTGTTATACATGTACCCGTCTATATAGGTTTGTGTTATACATGTACCCGTCTATATAGGTTTGTGTTATACATGTACCCGTCTGTATAGGTTTGTGTACCCGTCTATATAGGTTTGTGTTATACATGTACCCGTCTGTATAGTTTGTGTTATATATGTACCCGTCTGTATAGGTTTGTGTTATACATGTACCCGTCTATATAGGTTTGTGTTATACATGTACCCGTCTATATAGGTTTGTGTACCCGTCTATATAGGTTTGTGTTGTACATGTACCCGTCTATAAAGGTTTGTGTTATACATGTACCCGTCTATATAGGTTTGTGATATACATGTACCCGTCTATATAGGTTTGTGTTATACATGTACCCGTCTATATAGGTTTGTGTTATACATGTACCCGTCTATATAGGTTTGTGTTGTACATGTACCCGTCTATATAGGTTTGTGATATACATGTACCCGTCTATATAGGTTTGTGTACCCGTCTATATAGGTTTGTGTTGTACATGTACCCGTCTATAAAGGTTTGTGTTATACATGTACCCGTCTGTATAGGTTTGTGTTATACATGTACCCGTCTGTATAGGTTTGTGTACCCGTCTGTATAGGTTTGTGTTATACATGTACCCGTCTATATAGGTTTGTGTTATACATGTACCCGTCTATAGTATAGGTTTGTGTTATACATGTACCCGTCTATATAGGTTTGTGTTATACATGTACCCGTCTGTATAGGTTTGTGTTATACATGTACCCGTCTATATAGGTTTGTGTATCCGTCTATATAGGTTTGTGTACCCGTCTATATAGGTTTGTGTACCCG